>NW_022279615.1:300000-562500 GCF_009193385.2 Nasonia vitripennis | reverse complement strand
AAAACTGCAGAGTTTATGATTATTGCAATATTTAACCATGCTTCAACTATGGCAGATTTGGACATAATGGTCTGAAATCAATAATAGGCCTATCTGTTTTAAGTGTACGGGCAACCATAAAACTAAAGAGTGTGAAAGACAAGGAAACATAATGAAATGTCCGAATTGTGTATACAGTAATAGTAAATACAAAACAGAATACAAGACAGAACATATGACAACAGACAGCCACGAATGCAAAATTTTGCAAGCCAAGATAAGAAAGTTTATTGCGGGAATATAATAAAGCAGCGGGATGGAGAAATATCGGGATGTCAACAGCCTCGATTAACACACTCAACGATAATATACCAAATAAACTAAGAAACAAAAATTATCCATGGATCAGGATATTAACATTGATGAAGTAGGCAAGGCAGAGTGTGAAGTTGAAAACATCAGAGAACTCAACAGGAAGATCGTGAAGAAACAAAATTTAATTTTGTGTGTGAATATAAGAAGTCTCAATGCAAATTTTGAAAAACTAGAAACATTCGTAGAAAGTATGTCAAAAAAGCCATGTGTGATAATCTGTACGGAGACATGGATCGTGCAGCACCCTCATTTCTATCAATTACATAGTTATAAATGATGCTACAACGAGAGTAAAATTAATAGGGCAGATGTGTCCTTGTGTATATTAAAAATAATATTTATAAAATAAACTAAAGTAGAAGTAATTGATAGATTGAGGGTGGTTAGCTTAGATCTTAAGCATCAATCAGGTGAATCATTAAGAGTTTCGGCTATGTACAGGTTTCATGATGTTCCCAAAACAGAATTTCTAAATAGTGTAGAAAAATTTCTATCAAAACACATTAGAACCAAAAACCACACGCTAGAATTTTTTTTTTATTAAATTATTTATTGTTACGTTCTATAACTAGGACTTCAAGCTCCACGCGTGTCGTCGATATAACGGCATCGTGCAATGGCAATGTTTTGGCGCGCGGGCGGCGGGATATATCTCACTGTACCGAAGTGTGCCAAAGTGTGCTATACTGTGCCATACTTTGTCAAAAAAGAGATGTTTGTTTCCGAAAAACCCACATGTGTCAAAGTGTGCCAAAGTGTGCCAAAGTAAAAAGAAAGTCTATATAATATATGGAAAAAAATCCTACAAATATAACTCTAAAGCATGAATATAAAAATTATGAAAAAATTTTAAATAAAACAATAAAAGATGCTAAGTGGCGATAATCCAAGACAGCTATAGAGCATCATAAACAGTAAAATGGGCAAAAACAACAAACAAATGAAATCGCCTGACTGTACATTGGTAAATAACTAAAAAATAGTAAACAAGACAAATATAGCAAATGAAATGAATGATTATTTTAGTCAAGTTGGAATAGACTTAAGTAACCAAATAAATAATAAGTGCGGTGATCAAATAAGACTGCCAGCAAGAAATAGCGAATCCATATTTATACAACCAACTAATGTTTGTGAAATCCATAGAGTAATAAGCGAAATGAAGAAAAAAGCTGGTGGGTTAGACAACATCAATGCAAGTACAATCAAGTGCATTGCTATGTTTCTAGCAAAACCCTTGGAACATATTTTTAACATAAGTATACAGCAATCGATTTGGGCGAATGCGCTAAAACGAGCTGATAGAGTACAAATTCACAAGTCTGGAGATAGTACATGTATTGCAAACTATCACCCAATATCACTGATTTCTAATATAGCTAAAATATTTGAAAAAATTATATACAACAGACTTTTTAATTTCATAATGAAGCATAATATTATATCAGAGAGACAGTTTGGTTTCGTCAGAGGCAGAGGAGCAACAGATGCGCTTGATTGTCTTGCGGATATTATATACAAAAGTCTAAACAAAAGTAAACCAATAATAACGATATTTCTAGATCTAGCCAAAGCTTTTGATACTGTCGATCACAGAATACTATTGGATAAGTTGGAAAGATATGGAATAAGAGGATGTGCCTTAAAACTCTTAACTAGCTATCTATTAGGTAGGAAACAATGCGTTAAGATAAATAATTTCAAAAGTGAATACAAAGATATTTCCATAGGTATTCCGCAGGGAACCATTTTAGGTCCTTTATTTTTTATCCTATATGTAAATGACCTACTGATAGATATGTTAAAAGACTCTATAATGTCTTATGCAGATGAGACAGTCATTATCTCGAGTGATGACTCGTGGTCGACAGCACAGGACAAGATGAATTTTTATCTTAGCAAGGTTGCCAAATGGCTTGTGTTAAATAAACTATCGTTAAATGTAAATAAAACTGTATACATAACCTATTGCAATTACTGTGATAGTGTTTCAGGGATATAAAATAATAAAATAAAATTTCGATTACAATATAAAATGGAATATACACATTGACTCCATTGTAAAAAGAACAAGATATTTAATTTTTGTCTTTCTTCCAGGGCCTAGTCAGTTATAGAATAATTGCCTGGGGTGGGGCATATGACAATTGTATGTACTCGACACAAGGAGTACAAAAGAAGTTATTAAAAATTATTAACAGAAATCATTTTGAAACACAAAATTCCCCACTAATAGTTAGGCAGTTGTTCCAAATTGAAGCAATAACATATCACTACAGGAATCTAAGGGATATTTATAGTAAAAATACGAAAACTACTAGAAAAAAGAGCCAAATATATCATTGCCAAAAATTAATAAATCTAGAAGTAAGAAAAGCAGCTACTACATGGCTGTGAAAATTTTCAATTTACTCTCTAATGATCTCAAAAAGTTAACAGTTAGAAAAGTATTTATAAAAAATAAATTAAAGGATTTTATAAGAAATCTAATAGTATGAAATGAATTAAAGACACTAGTTTAAATTCTGTTATAAGTACAAGAAAGAACAGTATGAAAAGATTAATTTTATTTTTTAGTTTTTAAATAAATAAATAATTCTTAACACTTGACATTTTCAAAACTGATTTCACTACATTCATTAGCGCATATTAATAACAATATAGAAATTTTACGTTACAACGCAATTACTCACAGTTTTTTACATTTTTTATTTCCATGAAGGTGAGTATTTCGCAGATTTTTGAAAGAGCGCTGGACTTTCCTGGTTAGAATAAAATACGATTGCACACGATTTTATTTTGCTGTTCTTATTTGAGTATTGAACAATAAGCAATTAAAAAGTATTAAATCCATTAATAATATAGTATGTTTATACACTATTATAATATTATACAATATTTGGAACAGTTTTAAAATACATATTCACGCTTTTTACAAATGCTTAATTTTTGGATTAAACATATGTTATACGAAAGTGAGACAGAGCTGTTCCCAGTTGAAAAAAATCATATATTTTCATCAATATGTTAAAAACATGTACTTTTATCATATGTTTTTGTGGTTTCAATTTAACTTATGATAAAATCACACGATAAAAACACATACTTTCCTGATTTTTAATCAAAAATAAAACTTAAGAGCGACACATTTATTATATTTGGTGACCATAAATGGTAGTACCATGCTGATGATAACACCAAAAATAGGTCATATAGCTATGTTATCTGCCACTTAACTTTTAAAAGTTTAAACAAAACAAGTCAAGTTGCATATAACATAGACATATGACCTATTTTTGGTGTTATCATCCGCATGGTACTGTATCATATGTTAAATTGAAACCACAAAAACATATGATAAAAGTACATATTTTTAAAACATTGATAAAAACATATGATTTTTTTCAACCGGGTTAAAAAAAAAGTGAAACACTTATTAAAAATGTGTGATATAAGTATGAAAAGTTTTCCTAACTACGAGAAAAATTCACGTTATCATCATTATAAAATTATACTTTTCTATACTTAAGTGACGCTTTTGTCACACTTTCCATTTCTACTAGGGCATATATTAATTGTTCGACTATATCTTGTTACTTCACGAATGTTTATACTAAATCTCATGAAAGTACCCTGATATAAATTACTAAAGCATGCAGGAGTGAGCTATTCTTTCTAGCATTATTTTAATTAGTTGAAGTAATGTATGATCGCTTCATAGAGAGATTGCCCAATTAAAAAAAGACTGTTTTTCGCCACTTTTGAAACACTATGACACATAAGCAACGTATGTAGATGTTAATAAAGTGCAGGTATCTAATGAATAGAACTTCGAGCTTATGAATAAATCTATATTATTTAGGAGTATTCAGAACAAAGATTTAAAATAGGACTTTTAATTGTGCTAGTCTTTTTAGGAAATAACTATGCTAACGTCTCCTATCAACATAAATTCTATCTTAAAAATTCATTTTATGAGATCCTGTTTTAATTGAATCCCGTATGATACTTATTCGTTATATAAACGATGTAATAATACCAAAGATCTAATTGAAAGAACTTTAAGATATGATGATATGAATAGGAATCGTTGTAGTGTATAATACACTTTATTTAATCCTGTTGTAATGTTTTTAAAGGATATCCAGCTAAACCAACATTTGCCTTATTATCTAAATTTGGCCCCGAGCATCAACAGTAGAAGAATTCTCAATAGCAGTGGCAGACAATAAGGTGATATTTGTTTTAGAATTCCTACGCTTTACCGGTTTTTAAAAATGGCAAAGCGTTTGAAGTCTAAAACAAAAGCACATAACAACTCGCTGGGTAAATGGACAAACAGAAATAATCTTTTTCTTCATATAATTTTAGAAATGTTTGTAACCGTCGGTATATTGCTACTATAAGCGATAATTAAGTTATTGATTTATGTTTGAGTTCATGAGTTGATCACGAGTTTTTCATAAGTTGTAAATAAAAACTAAGGAGACATCACCTTTCTTTTTTCCATTTCCTAGACAACATCGCAAAGCAAATTGAAAAAAAATTTGCATGTTTGGTAAATCAACACAAGTATTTTTTACGAAGATAGAACAAAGAAGGGGGTAAAGAAAATGTAAACGTCGTAAATTGGACATACAAATCCGAGTGTCTTGACTTGACAGACCTTGACTCACCTTGACACAAGTAAGAGAATATTGTTAATTTATATCATTCGGGGTCTCATAAAATTTAGAATTTCATAAGTTTTAATACAAAATTTTGCACTGTTTTGATTGTAGAATATTCCTTCATAATTAAAAATCAAATAACGCTACACTACTACAAATTGAATTAAGCCTGAAGGGTGTGGCAAACTATGTGCCAGGATATGGCGAAAGAATATGTTCCCAGCAAATCACACAAAAATATTAAAAAATGTAAAAAATTTAATTGATGACGTAGATGAAAGAAATCTTACGAGTTTTTTCAACGTAAAAGTGAAAGGAGAATCAGTAGAGACGTTAAGTGCCAGTAATATAGAAAATAATATTTGATTAAAGATGATATACATGAATTTAATACAATGGTTAGAAAAATAATCTAACGAGAAGAGACATTCAATATACTAATAAATTACAAAAAATAGTTTTGACATTTGAAAAAAATCTAAAATTAAATATGGATTAGCACAAGAAACAACACTGTCAGACATATCAAGAGCAGCTATAGAAATAAAAGGGATATAATAATAAGAAAAGGTATGATGAGAAATAATATAAAAAATACGAATATTGTGATGCCACGTGGCATACAGTAAGGTATCGTCTAATTATTGTATGAAAAGATGTAATAAAAAAGTCACACAATTGATGCAATATTGTAAATTAATCTTTGAGCAATAATAGAATAATGTAAATATTGTCTTTTAAAAATACAATCGAAAAACAGACTTCACGTCTTACAACAATATTACTGGACAGTACCTGGAAGGTTATTTAACTTTTAGACAATATTGCCGAAAAATCGGATGCTTTAGGGGTAATTGATAATAGTAAAACGGACATAGCTATCCATAGCAATTTTGCTCCAAAAGCTCAGCAAGTTATATAATCTTTCGACAATGTTAATGTACTATCAGGAGTTATGTAGAAATTCTCGCACAGTTAGGAAGCGTTTGTCATAGTTTAACATAGCGTTGCTATGCCGCATTCTTATTTTTTATAATGAGTAGCTAATAAGGAGTTAACATTATTTTTTGATTTTCTATGTTCCTCAGCGCGTAAACAAACATTTCTTTTTGTTTGGCCTACGTATGTAGCAGAGCAGTCATTACATTTTAGTTTATAAACAACATTGTTCTCAAGATTTTTGTCTTTTCTATCCTTGCCTTTACCAATACTACTAATATATAAAGAAAACATTGTCCTTAATAAACTCTAACAAACAACCAAGACAACACACAAGCAGTAGTAACAAAGATCAACGAAACACCATATGCATTCCATACATAAAAAGCTTCGATAAGCAGATAAGTCATCGTTTTAAAAGAAACAACATTTATACAATTCCAAAAATTAACAGCGAAAATTCACTTGCTTTGCTCTCGGTAAACACAATCATTAAAATAATATTTTAACTTATATCAAAATTACAATAAGATTATACTTTAATTATAAATAAAAAACCACTGCTAATTCTTTGACACGTAGCTTCCTCTAAATAAATTTATAGCCCCAATAGATAAAATGTTGTTCGAATTTACAGTATATTAATGTTTTTTTTTCTTTAAATATTTTTAATCCTTATTATTTTACTTAAGCAGTTTTTTAGCAAAAGACTATAGTAATCAGAAAGATTTGATCAAAATCTTTAAAAAAGGGGAAGGGTGACACTACGAGGGATAGGGCGCCCTCCACCACCCGTCACAATACCAAATCATATAATTTTTATAAAAAAATTTAAACCTAAATATTTTAAATTCCATAGCGTCCTCATAACCTCATAAAACCATAAATTCTCTCGAAACATTCTGAACTTCAGTTAGCGAGTTATAAGGTTTAACAAAAATAGTAGTTTTCAGTTATACATGGTATACAGAGTGAAAGACAAAGAATTTGAATCTTAATATATTTTAAACTAATCGGTTCCATAAGCTGCGAAAAGAACCTAGCCGAGGTGATCAACAGATCGATAGTTTCCTAAAATTTTTACTCCTTTAGTAGTACCAAGCCTTTTTACTCCCGTAATCGTACGACATTTACGACAGAGAACCCATTTTTTTTTTGTTTTCGTTTTTAGCTCAAAAACTAGTTGCCAAAATGGCTTAAAATTTTTACGGCAAATAGATATTATTGTTTTTCATAAATTTTTAAAAACGTTTAACAATTTAGTTTTGGGGATATTAAATTAAAAGAAAATCACCTTTTTTATCATAACAATTAAAAAGAAAGGTCAATCTTGAAAACCTTGTGGGAAAAGTAGACAATTTAATGCTCTTTTAGAAACACTATTGCTGAATTTATTGTATAAATCTTACCATTAAAAAAAGCAAATATATTTTTTCAAAAATCATAAAATGGTCAGAATTATAAAAAAATGTTCCAGAATTCAGAATTAGAAAATATATATGCATGTCAAATTTTGTTACGATCGGTCGCGTCCAAACACCTCCAAATGCGTTTCTATGAAGTTTTAGCAAAACTGAAAATTTTACAATTACAAAGCTTCCTCTAGGACTATCCAGGTCCCTGTATTGCTCATAAATAAAGACTACGTCAGCCTCCGTCTCCTGGACGTACTGGGTAAGTAAGTCCTGCGTTGTCTCACAGTGATTTAGGTTTTGTGTTTGTGTGTGTGTGTGTGTGCTTGCGTGCGTGTGTAAACGCGAAAATCAGTACATGCGTTACAAAAAATATGGTGTGCACCAAGGGCTAAGTGGGCTTTTTGGTCTCACGTGGTTATAGTACTTGTTTTTAGCTCGCAAAACTACTTGCCTTTGACTCGTACTGCAAACTTCACACTTGGCCCAAAAAGCCCATTTTACGCCCTTGGCACACACATATTGTAATATATTGTAATCTATTAAAAATATTACAGAATATTTTAAAATATGTTTAAAATGTTGTGCAAATGTTTGAAAATGATTTGAAATTATTCTTTTGCAATGTTTCTTAGAAATACGTTTACCCTAGGACAAATAAGATTTTAAAACATTTTATAAATATGCATGATAAATGATTGCAGAAACATTTCATTTGTGATAAATATTTTTTAAATGTTTCTAAAATGTTTTTATGTTGTTAGTTAGGGAAATCTCTTCTTTTTGGCGATTTAATGATAATTTGTTTTGTGAGTTTTGGCAACAGTTGTGGTGAACGAGTTCTTTAAAGTAAACTTCTAAAAATAGAATATTAAAATCTTATATCATTGCGAACTGCTCAATAAATAAATTATTGTGATTATTATTATATTGTGAGTATTTAGTCCCTAAAAGTGGGACTTATAAGTTTGGGACTTCAAAATTTTGGGCTTTGAGAAATGTTGGGTCTTAAATAATTTAGGTCTTAAAAATTTTGTTTTATGAATCTAATATTATTTTAAGAAGCTAACGGTGTGCCGTATGACTTATCTAAATGTCCCTGCATTGGGACTCATAATTTGGGCCTTGTTAAATTGTTAGCCTTTTCAATTTTTGGTTATGAAGTTATTGGATCTTACAAATATTGGGCCTTCTTCTTTAGGCTTTTTAAATTTTGGCTCTTATGATAGTGAGTTTTATAAATTTGATTTTTTTTGTTCCAGACGCTATCCTAATGAAAACGTTGACGTGATTTTGTGATGGACTAAAATACTTACGTATATCTCTATGAAATTTTTATATGATATATTCCTCAACGAAATAACAGATAAAAAAGAACTGAGATCAATCATCCAAAGTCCAGTTTATTATATTTAATCATAATGAAGGAACAACATTTTTTTTTTGGTCCATAAAGGACTTACTTAACTTAAAGTTAAAGTTATATAATGATCAATTAGGAAAAACTCTCAAGATACTTACTACGTAACTTGCCATGACCGTTTCATTTTCTTTATTGGTAAACAACTAAAATTTTCAAACTGTAGGAATAGAGTAATCTATACGAGCAGTTTTCTTAAATTTCTTTATTGCGCCGACGTTTCGAAAGAGTGTATCTTTCCTCTTCAGGGCATCTAAAAATTACAGAAATGTACACTAATTACTAGTCTCAAGTCTTAAAATAAACGAATTTGAACTAATAAAAACCAACATGTCATACCGATAAAACACATGAAAAAACTTCGTTCCAAACATGCTATAGTGTGGCTTCATTGAATAAGCATTACTATAGATATACAACTTTAACGCTATTTATTAGGAAGAACTGAAATTATTTTTCCCTTAACTTAATATATATATATATATATATATGTGTGTATTGTTGTGACCGAGCCTGAACGTTACGCGATTCGAACACCAAGAATCGCGCATAGCGACCTTAGTACGAGATCAACGACGTCGCGGATGTTATTGTTTATGTTCAGTCTGGTTCTGTCAGCTGTTGAGAACAGTTGTATTTACGTTCGAATAAAGAGTCCGAGTTCAAGAGTGATTTTCTATAAATAACGTGTTGTTATTTTTATTACCCGAACCTGATCATAACATTTTGGGGGCTCGTCCGGGATATTAGTGTTTTTGAGTGATTATTTTATGCATCTTCGATCTGGCAAGATGCTTCCAAGAACACCACACAAGCCGGACGCACCAGCAAATCCATTGATGATTCACGAGAAGAAGTGGATTTATTGAATCTTGAACAGACGAATCTGGAGGACACAAATGTTTTCGGACGCACACAATCTTCACAAACCCCAATCCTCACTACACACACTAATGTTTCAAATCAAACACTGGTGGCTGCTATTAAGGAAATAAACAACTTGAAGATACAACTAGAAAACGAACATGCTCAACAAAAAGATTTGGAAGTCCGTTTATCTCAACGTTCTGTGGAAGAAGTAAACCTTTCCGACGAGCTTCGACGACGGGATCAGGATTTTCTGTCCGAGAGACGGCTTCGCGAGGACTATGAGGAGAAAATGAAGCGCCTAATTGAAGACATCGGCAACGGTCACACGAGGCATTACTCACAGAACGGTCAGAGTGGACAAGGAAACAACAGGATCTCGAATGACGATTAACTGAGCTAAGTCAAATTCTGCTATAACGACTGGCACATCCGATAGGTTAAGGTCTAATAATGTACACCCACTGGACACTACACAATCAACACAAAGTATTAGTTTAGGTTATAATCTCAAACCGGATACTTATGATGGTACAACACCACTGCGTGAGTTTTTGAATCAATTTTAATTAATTGCTAGAGCAAATAGTTGGTATAGTGCTAGGATGATGGTTGCTTTAGCTGCTTCTTTACGGGGAAAAGCTAAATCTGTTCTTGATAGCTATAAAGATACTTATCCAATAGATTTTGATAAGTTAAAATCAAGTTTAGAGTTACGTTTTGGTGATGCACATTTTGCACCAACCTATTATTTCCAATTTCAGAACAGGCGTCAACAACGGGGTGAAGATTTTCCAACATTAGCTGCTGATCTTATGAGATTAGCTGGTTTGATTTATCCTGATTGTCCTTTTAAAACTCAAGATAAAATCGCCTGTGCTCAATTTGTAATTGCTATTTTCGACAATTCAATTCGAAAAATTCTTCAATTAGAAAGAATTGATTCGCTTCAAATTGATCTGGCAAGAGCTATGGAAGTTAAAGTTATCAAAGATCAGGACAAGTGACTTCAACATCTAGCTCAGAGAAATAATTATACCTCTTCATCATTTCCAAAGAGTGTTAGTTCGTCATCTCAGCCGTCAGGCAGACAGAATTTTCAAGATTTTGTAAAAGGAATACAGTGTTGGAATTGTGGTAAAAAAGAACATTTCAAGTCTAATTGTCCGACTTTGTCAACAAATCAGGGAAACTAGGTTATGTTAAACTTTCTGGAGCGAGTTTAACTGAACTTGACAAGACTCCAACAAACTCCCACTCTTATGGAATTGATAACGTGTTGTTATTTTTATTACTCCAACCTGATCATAACAATATACAGGGTGACCCAATTTAAACGGGCACCGCTCATAACTCGTTAGGGACAGCCACAATCGAAAAAATGGTAGAGACCAAAGTTGTAGGATATCGAAGGGGCAACCCGATGGTGACCTTGGATTTGACCTTGAACGCGTTTTTCAAGGTCATTTGAAGGTCAACTTTGGATTTTTAAATAGGAACCCCATTCTTTTATTGCGGGAATGGAAAGAGCGGTAAATTTTACGTTCAGAATGGTATGTTCGGTTGCGGCACTGAAGGTCATCGCAAGGTCATGCAGCCAGAATGAGACCCCGCCTACGTAATTCCTCTAGCAACGCCAAATTAAAAAAATTGGTAGAGACCAAAGTTGTTGTATAGGGGGGGGGGGGGAGAATTGTGACCTCGAATTTGAGCCAGTCCTACAAGGTCATTTCAAGGTCAAATTATTTTTTTTCAAACTTTACTTTTACTTTGTATCCGAGATGAAATCCCTTCTTAGATGTTCTCTGTCCAGCGGCCAAGACGCAAATGAGCCCTCGCTAGCGTCCAAACATAAGTCTCGCTATTCCCCGAATGATCCCTTCCGACGGTTAACTTGCGAATGACTCCTCTAGGTGGTCGCCACCTACCTACCCGAACTCCTGATGTGCGAAAAATAAAAATGGCTCCCGAAATAAGCCTTTTAAAATAAGTCCCGCGCTCAGTCTTGCCACCGCGACTCCGTCGAACCTTCCCCTACGACGCTTAACTCACGAATGATTTTCAAGCAGGCGCCCCGGCCCCGCGCCGTACCTGCCGCCCGAACTTTCGATTTGCAAAAATAAAAATAGCCTCCGAAAATTGTCGAAAGAGTCTCACACTCGGCCTTCCGCCAAAAATATTATTTTTTTAATTTGGCGTTGCTAGAGGAATTACGTAGGCGGGGTTTCATTCTGGCTGCATGACCTTGCGATGACCTTCAGTGCCGCAACCGAACATTCCATTCTGAACGTAAAATTTACCGCTCTTTCCATTCCCGCAATAAAAGAATGGGGTTCCTATTTAAAAATCCAAAGTTGACCTTCAAATGACCTTGAAAAACGCGTTCAAGGTCAAATCCAAGGTCACCATCGGGTTGCTCCTTCGATATCCTACAACTTTGGTCTCTACCATTTTTTCGATTGTGGCTGTCCCTGACGAGTTATGAGCGGTGCCCGTTTAAATTGGGTCACCCTGTATATATATATATATATATATATATATATATATATATATATATATATATATATGATAACGAAGTAGCTATGACGACGGTAGCCGCGCAGACGTGGCTGAGTGCTATGCAGCTACCGCAGCCAGGGGACTACCTCGCGAAAATAGTCCACTGTCCAGATAATGGACACAGTTGTCCGGCCAATGTCGTGATTTGACTAGCTGCTGATTTTTTAGCACGTGTGTTGTGAAGTGACACGCGTGCCCGCGGAGGCGGCGGGGAACTTTGTCTGTAAGGGAAGCGGGAAGCGAATTCGAGGTAGTGAGTAAAAGTCAACACAGTATTTCTATTGAATCAAGTGTAAATGTATTGTTAGGAAGAACTGGATTTAAGACACGAGCACACACACGGGTATGCGATGCGCAGACGACCGTGCGATTCTCGTAATACTTGAACAATTTTATCTGCCCGTAAGACCATTTTCTTAGCATCCTGTTCTTCTACAATATCTTTGAGCATTGCATCGAGACGATAGTAGTATAAATAGCCTGCTACAACTTTGTAATATAGGTGCTTAGTGGGTTTGTACAAAACTTGAGCAACCAACGTGTCGTACCAGCCGTCGTTGTCACATAAGTCGTTGGACTAGACAGAGGAGATCGGCGTTTTGTCGCTTGCGTCATCCTCGTACATCCTCGACAAGGCATCAGGAACATAGTTAAGCCAACCTTTCCCATGTACTATGTAATTGTCATATGCCTGAAACTCAAGGGTCCGAAATAGGTAATCAAAAGACGGACGATGCAGAACTGGAGCAGAAGCGATCAATGCTTTTACCTGCTCAAAAGCTATCTTTTGCGAGTCACCGCATTGATACTTGACATCTTTCTTCGTGAGCGATTTCAAAGGGTCGGCGATAGTCGAAAAATTAACTTGTCTATGTTCTGAAATGGATTACTATCTACTTTTAATTCTAGATTAATAAGAGCATCTCTTATACTTTCTTCTGGCAACTCGTATGCCCATTCTGCTACCTGTCGTGCTACGTCAATGTGACTAGTACCATGCTTATCCATTTTCTCGTTTTGTCATTTAATTATGCGCAGTAGTAAATGAGAATAAATAAAGGAAAATCTATAGAAATGCAAAATTTTTAATAAATATAAATAAAGAAAAATCTATTAGATTGTGCAGTGAAGAAAATTTGTCCCTCCAATTTCGTTAGCAAAAAGAAACAATGTTTAATTGTTTTAATTTTATAATATTCTTCTTAGTTTGCAATCACCACAAAGTCTGTACTTTACGTACAGCATAAACCAGTTAATCAAAGAGAGACGAGAAGAGAAAAAAAAAAATCCTTGACTTTTCTGTGTTTGAACCGTGCACTGATATAAGTGTTTATCTAAGCGATTCGTAGAACTGACAGCTCATCACTCTATTCTCTTTGTTGAAGTTTTTAGAGAGAATTTTTTTACTTCCTGATAAATCTACAAAAATATTTTTCTCGCATTTGACAGAAAAAAAGAAATAAAAAAGAAAAAAAAGAAACTTAAAGTTCAAATAAAATTTTCTATATAGTTAATATTCCTGATTGATTTAAAACTGTCAATTAAAATTTTTCCACCTCAGAATATTCGGCATCTACGCCAATTTACAATTCTTTACTCTCGAAATATTCGAATCACAATTTTTCGCGAAAGTGCCCCTGTGTACACTTACACTATTGCGACTATAATGCACTCTCGCGCAAGTATATAAATTGCTCACCGAACAGTCTTGCGCCTTGAGCGATTCGGCAGCTAATGTGCGTGTGACGTCACACGATACGCTAGGTCGCCTTTCAATTTCGGTGCGCGGGAACCACGCTGCTCTACCGCTGCTTATGTGGTTGCTTGCAGTATTCCCAATAACGAGTGATTTTCTTAATACACTCACTGCATGCCAACCACTGGCGAGATCCGCCTCGACAACTCGCGATCATATTGGCAACCAACACAGGCTTCTGCTTTTCAGACAGCGAGTTCGCAATCCCAAAGACAGGAACAGTTTAAGGACACCTTTGTCATAAAGCATAAAGAACCAAGGGCTCACAGCACACAGAATAAAGAGCTAAACGCGACTGCAATGAACTTCCAACCAAGGCTCGAAAGGAGAACAACGTATTTCAGTCCGGCAGGATCTTGGAAGGGGGAAAGAATTACTTATAAAGAGTAATATACCCAGAATGCTTGTTATAGTTGGGAAAAGGGCTAGGGAATAAGTAGGTGAGATTCCTATATTTCCGAAAGTAGTCGAAGAAACCTACAGGCACGAAGGATGACGCTGCGATTATGCCGCTGAAGGTAGACGTACGATCCTTCCAACATAGACTGTAGCTAGCAGAGGCTGCAGGTCGAAGTGGGCGAATTCCGCATTTGTGCTTTGTGTGATTCTGGCGCAGTTCGCACCGTAATATGTTCAGTAAAATTACAGATTACATCGGCATGTGAACAGTTGATCACGCCTTATAAAGGATCAGGAGCAAAGCTGGCGAATCGATAGCTTGTGCCAATTTATGCTTGCCTTTCGATGTACTAGATCAACGTCAATATTTGAAGGTAATGGTTATGAGTTAGTTAGACTCAGAATGTATCCTGGGAACTGGCTTCATGCGTGCGTTCAATGCTGTACTTTTTCCGAGGGAGAACTGCTTAAAAATAGAGGGTACAACTAAGACGACACCTTTAGAGCCTTTTACTCTTACGGAAGACGTAACAAATGCATTGGCCGCTGTTGGAAAAGCGAAAGTGACACAGTCTCAGTGAAGAGGAAGTCTTAGATAGATGGTTACCAATTGATGAAGCGATTCTTGGCTGTACCTTTAAGCTTAACGACGTTTCGAAAGCTAGTTTGCATATGACCAAATACTAATGAAAGAAGAAGATACACACCTCACTGCTTTCATAGTGCCAGGCCTTGGATTATTCGAATTTACTAGTATGCCCTATGGTGTAATCGGTGGGCCATCAATGTTTCAACAGCTCTCTGATAAGACTATCGGGCCAAAATTTGAATTACACGTTTTTTTCGTATTTGAGAATGTCTTGCCGTAGGCAATCAGAAAATTTCGGACTTATGGCGGAGCCACAGCAGTTTGGAGTTATTGTATAATATGCGAAATTATGCAGGCAGCTTGGCCAGATGGGCTTTAGAGTTACAAGCCTATGAGTTCAAAGTCATGCATCGAAAAGGCGCACTCAACTACTTTCCTGACGCTTTGTCAAGGATGTAGGAAGATGAGGAGGACGTAAGTGACCTCCATTAAGTGTGGTAAACCATGCACAAAAAATTGGTGATATAACCGCAAGATGGCTTTATTCGCAGAAAAGTCAACGGATTACCCTGATTATAAGATATTGGAAGGCCTCTACCAAAGGCCACTCTTAAATACTCATCTCTTTTGGCACTTTAACTCGTTGGATCAAAGCAGTGCCTATTCATAAAGCTGACGGTAAAACCGCCAAACAAGAACTGAAAAACGCGTGTTCTTACGTTTCGGCACGACAGAAATTTTCTTCTCAGATAACAATACTGACGAAGAAACTCCCCCCTTTTCCCAACCTGACCACACCGATTTTAAGAAGTTTTTAATATGTTATAGTACTCAAAATAAAAAAAAAAAAAAAAACAGCTGCCTATTCTTTAGCACGTAGCTCTCTTCAGCATTATGTATTTCTTTAATATCAAAATTGTTTTTACTCCATACATAATATTATGGAATAATATACATAATATATGGCTAATATTACTAAAGTAGCATTTTATTCCCTCATTTTTTTTTCCCGTAAAGAATTTTATTCTCGCAAAATGCGGGAAATAAATTCTTTATTCCCGCAAAATTTTGGAAATTTTTGAAAATTTGAAAAAAAAATTTTAAAAAATGTTACAAAGTAGTAAAATTATAAAAAAAAAATTAAAAAATTCTGAATATTTTGAATATTTAACAAAAATTGTATTAATTTATTCAATTTAGCTGTTGTTGGTCCCACTTTTCAAGAAATAAAGTGGCTACACAGTTCAGTCGTGAATAAAGCACTATATGCAACAGGAGAGTAAAGTCGATTATTCCCTCGGGTGATTTACTGCCCTTGCTTCGCTCGGGCAGTAAACTCTCGCCCGCAGGAGTGATCAACGACTTTACTCCCTTGTTGCATAATGTACTATTATAGAAGCTGAGATAAAAATGATGCAGGTTTTAGTTAGACAGAAGAAAAATTTGACGCCCTCGACTCCAACTTGTGCTCAAATCTCACCCTCGTTAGGAATAGCCCTTCCCCACTTCCCACAGTTGCACAATATACTAATTCTTAACACGTGCATAAAAAATAGTATATTACGTGCCTAGGGAGGAAAAAACTTGGACAGTCCATATTTGGTGTAAATTGTCACCCGAGCCGAAGGCGAGGGTGGCAAACACGAGGCATGGGCTGTTCAATTTTCCTCCCGTGGTGCGTATACTATTTGTCTTCACACCAGCACCAAAAATGCACATTCCTCTCCAGGCGCCCGGGAGGAAATGTAGTACTTTCGGTGCAGGTGTGGAGAAAACTCGTTTTCATGCATCTAAAGTGAATGACAATCTTCTCATTTCGATTGTGAGAGCCATTCCCTCCCGCTGTAGCGGAGGTTGCCAGTTATTGTGACACAGAAAAGCGTGTATTTTTAGTATTTAATCGATTTCTCGGGATCAAATAAATAAAATCACTTAAAATTACTTAAAATTTGTAATATTCTTTCTCTTTCGCTCGCCGAGCTATAATTAATTAATGGTTATTAGACGAAATATCGCCATGAAAGAAACGTACATGCAAGGCTAAAAATCTTGTTTTTCATAAATTAATAAAAAGAAAACAGTAAAAACGAACTTAGGTAAATTAAAATTTATTTTATAGAAGCTGAAATAGGAATGATGCATTTTTAGTTAAACAGAGTATACAAGGTGAAAAACCAAATTTTAGAACCTAGATATTTTCGAAATTAACTGGTACAGTTAACAGCCTAAAAAAAGGGCTAATTGTACTGTGTAATGTGAACTAAATTCAAAATTTGAACTTGATTATTGCCTTTTAACTCCGGTTATCAAATTTCATCGAAAAACAACTGTTTTTTAGTTTTTGGCGTTTCTCTACAGATATGCCTCATGAAATGGCTTAGAATTATAGTGGTGTATATTTCTAATAATCTTCAATAATTATGTAAATTTTTATAAAGGTTTGACATTTAGTTTTTAAGCGAAAAAGATTTCAATAAATTGCGCTTTATCGTGTATAATAAAAGAACGACAAACGATAATATAAATTTTCTGCGGTATAGAGATAGGTAATTTTATTATCTAAAAGGTACATCAAGCAATTTACTTTAAATTATTTTTTCGATAACTTCATAAGAAAAAATTGAACTCTCAAAACTAAAAAATCACCATTAAAAAAACGAGTTCAAAAATGTAAAAACGGACTTTTTCCCACCATGTTACAGTAAAAATTAAAAAAAACGAGACTTGGTGGTTCGGAATCCACTTAGTAGAAGCTGAGATACAGGCAAATACATACGCACACACACATACATCCATACGGACATTTTCCAAAAACACTATTTTTCGACTTAAAATACTATAAATCACACTTCCAACATGTTTTTAGACAAACTCCAAAAATCACTATAACAAAGCTTCTTTAGAAAGGAAGTAAAATAAGGGACATGTATTTTTTTTTTGTGCCGACATCCACTTTAAAGGGGTGAAAACCAACTCCAAATTTTACCCCCAAAAATCGTTTTTTTTTTATTACATCCCGACTTCTAATTAATATTTTGTGATAAAACCGAGTGGAAAATATTTGTTATAAGAAGACAAAGATATAAGATGTGTTTATGACCCAAAGGGTTGTAAATTTTATTTTATATTAAAAAAACTACTTTATTTTTAGTATTTTTTTCTTTATAAAAACCAGGGTAGAAGCTTAACAAAATAAAGATAAGCTTTTCCGTAAACTCAAATAAATATTTTAGCTGGCGTGTTTCATGATTTTTTACGTGATCATCCTAAAATACCGTAAACCGCAAAGTAATAAACCAAATGTTGTAACAGGGTGAGACTTGACGATGAGAGGAGAAATCACTCAAAGGAAATGCCGGGACCAAGAATCAATCACGAGCTCTCGAGATTTCTAGGCATACGCTCTGTCCGTCGAGCCAATGTCGCCTTGTTTCGTTACTCTTTATTTTGCCTTGATTACCAGCGTAGCAAGGGACGTTGTTCCTCGGTACAACCCCCCACTAGAATCGAATGATCGTCCCGATTATGACTCTGCCAATTCACCTCAGGATCACCGGTAATGTAGGAACTCTTCTTCACCGAATAGCTCTTTGACAATGTCTCCATCCTCATACATCCCCGCACCTTTCGCACTCGTCTTCTAGGCCGCATGTCATAATCCGCAGTGTCATGTGCTGGCGTTGCAGCTGATCCGCTTGATCTCTCTTCCACCATAGAAGACCGCTGCCTGGGAGAGTCAGGATCGTAGGTAGGGGTTTCTTCCTCGTCTTTTCCTTCTTCCTGGAACACTTGAAGAACCGTGGAAATCTTCCATATCCACGCCTGTTGGTAATTCAGTTAGGCGCCGTGCAACGGGATGAGACTTAACGATAAGAGGAAAAATCACAAAAGGAGACGCACGGACCGAGAATCGATCCGGTACTTTCGAGATCTCTACACGGAAAGAAATATTGAACTGTAAGACTACCATAGTTTGTTAAACGCCCTCATTACCATCGCCTTTACGTCTCAGTATACTAAAATTGGACTGCTGGGGCACCAAAATGTGACTGCGCGGCTTCAACGATCAATTAAACTGTGATGGGCCTACAATCGTACTGCTACAATTGAAACTTAGTAGTGCGAGAGTTCAAAAATTTCTAGAGCGGCTGGTGCACCAAAGCGAGCGCGCGGCACTTCAAACGATGAGAGCGTCCGACTACCAAGGGTTGGAGCGGCTACAGCGCCGAGTGTGTTGACGGCGCCGTACTTTCATAACGTCAAAAGAAAGCGAGGGAAAGTGAGAATAAAATCTAAAACAAAAATGCCTAAATCCACCCTAAACCCGCCCTATGCGTAGCAAGTAAAATATTAATTACCTCGGCACATCTGAGAAAGGCGAGGAAAAGCGAGGATAAAATCTAAAGCAAAAATACACAAACCCACCTTCTCCATGCGTAGCAAGTATACTCTATAGTATTAATACCTTGGCACATCGCAGGAAGGCGAGCGAAATCAAGGAGGATTAAAAGCACTCAAACCCCACGCGCCTGCAGTTTCAGACAAGTAAACTTTATTTTAAAAAATGCTTTGGTAAATCGGCGGCAGGTGAGTAAAATCGGAAAAGGTGAAAACAAAAACCAATCACTTTAACCCACGTACCCTGTGAGTTTTGACAGAGAATATCTATTAAAAAATGCGTCGACCAATCGGAGTAAGGCGAACGAGAGCTCGAGAGATTATAACCAAAACAATAACACTTACACCCTCCTACCCTATGCGCCTCCATTATACAGAATAATTTTTTTTTTAATCTGGCGGCAATTTGGAGGCAGGCGATCTTTCTCCGATCTGCTGACGCATTTATTTAACATGGCTAATCACGTTGTAATTATCTTGAGAGTTGTTCCTCGCTTCATTACGATTAAATATAATAAACTTGACTTTGTTTAATTGATCTTAGTTTTTTTCTATCTGTAATTTCGTTGCGAAATATATCAAACTCGCCTAATCTTTTTAATTGAATGAATTTTTGACATCCAATGTAACTATGGCGCAATACTTCTTTTTTCCTCCCTTTCATCTTTTCCCCTCTATCGCTGTTTGTGCAGTGTCAATCACTAGACTAACTGCGTCCAGGGTTGAACGTTTCTTTCTAAAGCCATATTAGTGTTTCGCTAATTCACCTTTTCCTTCTATAAAATTATCCATTCTAACGCAGATAATGCGTTCTAGGATCTTGCCTGAGGTATCCAGCATGCAGAGCGGTCTGTATGATGAGGACTTCTGGGGTGGTTTCTTTCCCTTTGGCAGAATTACTAGTCGCTGTTTTTTCCAGTTTGTGGGGAATGTTCCCTGTTCTAGACATGTGTTGTACAAGTCTACGAAGATCTCTGGATGAGCGTGAACGGCATGCTTCAATGCAATATTTGGAATGCCATTCGGCCTTCGGGCCTTGTTGTTTCCTACCCTTTTGCAGCTGGCTAACAATTTCTCAATCGTGATCGTTGGTATAGTCTTTTTATTCACACCTCTTTTGATCGCACTTGGTTCTTCCAGTTGCCTTGGAAACAGTGTGGTCACTACCCGGTGCAATAGTTTCGGACATTTCGGTAAAGGCACGTCTTCCTTTAATTTTCTTCATAAATATTTTATACGGTCGACCCCAAGAGTCTTGTTCAACCTCGTCTTGTAATTCCTTAAGGCACCGTCGTTTGTTTTCGCGGATTTTCTTCTTAAGACTCCTTTTAGCGTCCTTCATTTCTTGTCCGCGGGCATCTACTATTTCCTTGCCTATACCAGTTTTACCAGTTTTATAGCATTTCTTCCTCGCCCGTTGTTCTCGTCTTCTGGTCCAGTGGTACACGCTACGTGTACTCGCAATCTCCTTGCCCCACCAGTATACTGGTGGTGGTCTATTGTATGCCACTCTTCAAGGCATAGCAGCGTCACATGCTTGGGTGATATTTACCGTTACCTGCTCTGCCTTGCTGTTTGCCGTTCCAAACAGTTGCATTTCTTCTAGTGCTAACGGGAACATCTCCTTATCATAATCCTTCGTTTTCCAACTAACTCTATTGGTCGTTGTACTCGCGCTGGGTCCCTGTTTTGATATTCCCACCTCCATTATTATGGCCTGATGATCAGTATGTGTGTAGTGCTCACTTACTGTCCACGAAGTAACTGAGCCAATAAGACTGCTGCTAACAAACGTCAGATCGACAATAGACCCTGCGTCTTCTCTTCTAAATGTGTGGGTGCATCCTTGGATAACTAGGACCAAATCCAGGAGGGCGATTGTTTCTAGGAGTATGCGACCACTGTGGTTAGTCCTTATGCTGCCCCACTCCACGGCCCACGCATCGAAGTCGCCTGCAATCAGTACTGGTTTCCTCCCTACTGCGTCTTGTATGACTCGATCAAGCAGTTGTTCGAACTGCTCGATTGGAGCGTTAGGTGAAGCGTAGCAGCTGTGAACAGTGACACCTGCTACCTTAGCCCGTATAAATACTTCTTCACGGGTCTCCATTTTTCCACAGAAAGCAATGATTCCACATGCCCAGATTGCTGCTTTACCCGTAGTGTCCATTTCCCACGATGGTTCGTCTAGATCCTTATATTGTTCGCACACAATAGCTACATCTACCTCTTTCTCGCGGACATACTGGTTAAGTAGGTCCTGTGCTGTCTCACAGTGGTTTAGATTTAACTGCACTATCTTTATTTTTGTTGGTTCTTTAGTTGTTTTAATGCGGTTCGGTAGGCTGGGCATGTATAGCTACCAGCTGCATGGTCACTCTCTAATTCTCCATCCTTTTTCCGTCAGAGAATGCAACTCAGCTCGTTCGTGCAACTTTTCGCTGCATGCCCTTTCGTTCCGCACTCGAAACAGCATTTACTTCTGTCGAACATCTCTGTACACTTTTTTGCGATGTGGCCAAAACCCAGACATTTATAGCATCTAGGTGGTCACATCTCTTGACTAATCTCTCTAATTCGGCAAATTAACCCAACCTACTTTGAGCTTTCCCCTTGCGATCGCTTTTTGGGCAATCTGGGCAGGCAGTTGTACGACGGCGGTCTGCGTATCTCCATAGATTTTCCGGAGGGTCATTACGGACGTCTCCTCTACTACTTCCTTCTCTTTTGAAAACTCTCTATTCAGGGTTTCTAGAATATCCTGTTTAGAGGTAAGCATGTCAAGGTCTTTTATTTTAAAGACCACTACATGCTGAAGCCTCTTGATTTTGGCTTCTTCTACTAGCGCTGCTTTAACCGCTTCACGTCTTCGGTGCGTCGTAGCTCCAGCAGAAGATCTCCTGCCACCGTTTTGCGTATCTTATTTACGCTGTTACTTAGCACTGTCAGATTGGGGGTCCGCTTTTATTTTCCTTAAAATATCAGCGTACAAATTCCCCTCAGCAGTTTTTATAACATGTGCATCAGGCCTGGTGAGTCTCTTTCGTGGTTTTCTAGTGCCATTTTTTTTTCTTGTCACCAGTGCCTTAATATATATTTTTTTTCCTTTTATTTTCTTCCTTTTTCACCTTTCTGGTGATAACCTCCTGCCAGGGCGGGTCTGCCTTTTCTTCCGAAGACACCTGTGATTGGCTTTGAATTGACTACCACAGAGGCTATTACCTTATCTTTTCTCGTTTTTTTTAGCGTAGTTTTCTTGTCGCTCTTCTACCTGGCTTGGTAACATTGCCTTACGCTTATTTAGCGTTTTTGTCATCACCACGTTTGATGCTTCTATTGTCTGTGATGCGTTGTCCTCCTTCAGAATATGCTGCTGGTTCGGTAACATTTCCACTTTACTTAGCATCAATCCAAGGCTCTCCTTGCTCTTTTCCAGCGCCACTTGTCCTTTTTTAAACCATTTAACCTTCTTCTCCTATATGGATCTTCTCCTATATGCTTTCTCGTTCTCGCTCAGCATCCCGTATTTTATTCTAGATCTCGAGAGCTCCTTTTCCTGCTTTCTTTTCTTGCTCGGTTAAATTATCTATGCTCGATAAAGTCTTCATCCTGGTATGTGTCCGACCACCGTCGATCCCCCTGTCTATGGAGGCAGCTGACATGGCCCCAAGACATGACTGTAAGCAGTGCCAGACTGGAAACATCATACCAGGGTATAGCACGCGATACTGACCTAGCCCACCTCTACTCTCTTGAACCTCCCACCCCGAACAAAGTGCTTGGCTCTCTGGAACGTTTCCGGCAGACATCCGGTACTGACTATCAGGTCACTTTGGTTCGCAACCTCAAATTGCCTCCCCACCCAGGATCTCCTTTTGGCAGCTTACGTGTCGCACTGCACGGCAAACTTAGCGGCCTAATTTGGTCCACGGAGCATATTTTATTCCTGCTCTACCCTCTGAGGTATATACTCTACCGAGTTCTCCCTTATCAGCCACCCGAGGGTCGCGCCACATACGGGTGTCAGGCTTCCCCGCGTGTTTGTGAGCGTGAGTGTGTGTGTGTGTGTGCGTATGTGTTTTGTTTCTCTCTCGGAGAAAGGGGCATTAGGGAAGATATTAGGAAGACCATAGCATGATGTTGTTTATGGGATCGTTGAAACAGTTCCATCCCCAATGTCAGCCGTATGTCGGATTCACACTGATTAAACCCATCCCCCTTATGGTCAGGTGAAAAAACACCCAGATGTAAAAAGAAACGCCCTCTTTGCCTTGATCGACTCTTGGTAAAGGTGCCTAGCTCCATCTTCTATACCCTTGAACCCCGCGGTACCACCGTCAAGCCATGCTTCGCGGTGGGGGGGGGGGGGGGCGAAAGGCTTTCGCCCGCTTCTGGTTGATCTCTTCGTCATCACTAATAGTCATCCTTAATTTTTTGCGTCGCACACACACACACACACACACACGTACATACTTAGCCTCTTCGTTTTCTTCTGTCTTCTTCGTCGTTTCTGACTTTCTTAAGAATGTCTGCTTCTTAGTTGCTGACTGCGCACCATCCATCCTCTGAAGTTACATGGCCATTATAATCAATTTAAGAGTTACTTTGATCTCAAGATAACTTCTCGCTCCTGATGATATCGTGAGCACTCGCAAAAGACGTACTCAACATTCTCTGTTGCATCTGAACATATTGGGCAGTTTTGATGGTCGTCTAGTTTGAACCGATGCAGGTACGCCCGAAAAGATCCGTGCCCTATAAAAAAGTGCGTAAGGTAGTAGTTAACTTTCCAATGTTTTCTTCCAATCCAGTCTTCTATCCTTGGTATAAGGCGATGAGTCCATCGCCCCTTGCCACTAGCGTCCCATCTTGTTCGTCATCCAACCATCGTCTTCTTTCTTGCGGCATCCCAGATCTCCTTCTAGCTTTTGTCATTCAATCGTCTCCTAGTTTTGAATACGTCCTTTCTTTCCAACACTAAAAGGTCAATGGGTGTCATGCCTTTTATGATGCAGATACTATCGTCTGATACCGTACGGTAAGCGGACGCCACTCTTGGTGCACTTCGCCTATACACGGTAGTCAACTATCGTGCATACAATTTTACACGCATTGCCTCTGCCCATACTGGGGCTCCGTATAGCATAATCGATGTGGTTACACTGGCTAGGAGTAACATTGACTTCTGAGTTGGCCCTCCTACATTTGGCATTAATCGTGATAGAGCAGCGCCAACTTTTGCTGCTTTATCACTGACCTTTTCTAGATGCTGTTCAAAACTTAGTCTTGCATCGATGGTGATGCCCAAGTATTTGATGGTTAGTTGAGAAACGATCTTAGGTCCATCCACCGTCAGTGTGATTTTCTCCATCTTCTTCCTACTGAAAATGAGAATAACTTCTGTTTTGTGACTGACTAGTTATAGACCCGTCTCTGTTAGGAATGGCATGTGTATGCTTGTTCATTCGTATGTGCCTGTATCTCAGCTTCTACTCGGTGGATTTTAACCATTTAAGTCTCATTTTCTTTGTTTTCGCTAGTACTAAGTGGGATGTTTTGAGATTTCAGTTTTTTCTAATAAAGTTATTAGAAAAGTTTATTTTATTTTATGTATTTCATAGCTCTAGAAATGACGCCATTTTTAAAATATTCAGTAGCTCTGTTAAAAATAATGACATCATTTTATGACGTCATTGACTGACGTCATTAAAGGTTCCAATCTTTAGCTTCAAATGATGTCATCTAATAATCAGAGTTTCATTATTGTGCTTGCTGGAACCCTTGCTTCCATTCATAAATAAGCCGAGCACAGAAGGACTCCGCCACTCTCCGCGGTCCGTCAAGACCAAGATGCTGAGCAGCCGATGCGAGTTCCTGGTCGTCACCCGACGATCCTTTTGTTAACGTGGTAGCCTTGCGCGTCGGTTCCTAAGCTCGGTGGGACACACTTATCCGATTTCGCGTTAGCAAGGCCACAACGTTACAATAATAATAAATATAATAAGAATAAGAATAATACAATGGATAATCACTGAAAAGAATATTACTTTATGATGTTGAAAAAATGTTTTACTATTAGAAAGATCATTTTTATAAACAAAATATAATAAAACAATACTTAACTGCATGTAGTAATAGCTGAGCCATGTAAAAAATCGTGTACCAGTGTCCGAGATTCCCAGTCCCAATACTTGAACCACGTTATTTATACATTTTATTCAATATTATGTTCTGAATAAACTTTAGAAATTCTTAAATTTTCGAATGAAGAATGTTGTTTACCGCATAAATTGTCATTAAGAGTATAAAGGAATACCAAATACATGTTTTAATAATTGCATGATTTTCTAACCTAAACCATAACCTTACTTTGACATCACAACATTGGTCCGTATATACAGGGTGAGTCATTTTAATCTTTAATCTCAATTATCTCGTTGGCAAAGCATGCCAGCGAAAAAAGTTTCGGATAAAAGTTTTAGGATTTTTCCCTGGCTATCTGATGATGACCTTGACAATGTCATTGAGCATGACCTTCAAGGTCATTTGAAGGTCAAATCGATTTTTTCAAATAGAAACCCCTACTTTTGGCACCAGAAATGGAAAGAGCGGGAAATTTTACGTTTGAATATGACCTTGCCTTGACCTTCAATTCAATGGTCAAGGTCATTGGTCATGCCGATAACAGTACAACTGGTTAGCTGAACTCGAATGCATTCAAGGAGAAAATGTTACCCACAAAAGTTTCAGTTTTCTCCCCGGCTGACGAATGGTCATCTTGACCCTGTCGTTAAACAGGATCTTCCAGGGCATTTCAAGGTCAAGTTGATTTTTTGAAATGAAAACACCTACTTTTAGCCCCATAAATGAAAAGAGAGTGACATGCGTTCAAAAATGAAAAAATTTTCAATATTTCCAGAAATTTTCAATATTTTCTAAAATTTTCGTAATTTTTTCAGTTTTCAAAAATTTTCAAAGTCATTCCATTATTTTGTATTAGTGTCAATTTTCAAAATTCTTGATGTAGTTAAGTCATTCCATTATTTTGTATTAGTGTCAATTTTTGAGCTTAACAGTTATGTAGATAGCAAATTAGTGCAGAAAAGCTTAATCGTGTTTTTTACTTCTTGTAAATCGATAATTATTATTGAAAAAAATCTGTTTCCCTGTTTACTGGTCTGTAACAAATTATTTTGATTTTGATCATGGCTGATTATGGTCCCAACGAAATCGTTGATATGATCATGATTTTGGGAGAGTCGAAATAATTATGCAGCAGCTGCCAGACTTTATGCTGAACGCTATCCCAATAGGAGACACCCAAGTAATGTTACTATTCAAACCTTAACTCAGAGAGCTCGAAATGGAGCTTTTGTTCGTCAACGCCGTCATCATGAATACGACGAAAACGATCCTCCTGTTATTACCATTCTAGCGATTATTCATCTTGATCCTCACATTAGTACTCGACAAATAGAAAGAGAAATAGGTATACCTCAATCAACAGCATCCCGAATATTGAGAGCGAGAAGATATCATCCTTATCACATAACATTAACACAACAGTTAACTCCAAATGATATGATTTTGCGAGTACGTTTTTGTCGATGGGCAATACGAATGATTCAACAAGATCAAGACTTTTTCAGGCACGTTCTTTTTTCAGATGAATCAACATTCAGAAACACTGTAGAATTGAATAGACATAATTGCCATTATTGGTCAGATGAAAATCCTCATTGGTTCAGGCCCATAGACAATCAACACCGCTGGAGTGTTATGGTTTGGTGTGGAATCATCAATGGCTATTTGATTGGTCCTTATTTCTTTGAAGAGAACGTGAATGGGGTAAACTTTTTGAGATTACTTCGAGACATTTTACTTGAATTACTAGAAAATGTAGACCTAGCCACAAGGCTAAGAATGTGGATCCAATTAGATGGAGCACCACCACATTATGCACGCATTGTTCGTTATTATTTAAACACCCGCTACAATGGTAGGTGGATTGGGCGAGCTGGCCCAGTTGCCTGGCCCCCTCGTTCACCTGATTTAACCCCTCCCGATTTTTACTTATGGGGATATCTTAAAAATGATGTTTATGCTCAACGGCCAACAACGCGAGATAATATGATCGAACGCATTCCTACAGCTTGTGCAGCAATCCCTCGAGATGTTCTACTTAGAACCATAAGACAATTCAGAGCTCGACTTGATCTTTGCCTCCAACAAAACGGCGGTAATTTCGAACAATTAATCAATGGTTAACTCCAGTTAACATTCCATAAAAATACCAAAAAAATAACAAAAAGGGAAAAAACAAAAAAAAAAACAAATAAAAAAAAATACAAAAAAAATAAAACAAAAAATGGGATGCTAAATCCTTTTGACAACCTTCTCGATGGTGCATCCTGGGTTCGGCTGATGTCAAAGGTAATTTCCGCACAAAAGATGATTTGTTTACAAAATCACATGTTCGAACGTAAAATTTCCCGCTCTTTCCATTTCTGGGTCCAAAAGTAGGGGTTTCTATTTGAAAAAATCGATTTGACCTTCAAATGACCTTGAAGGTCATGCTCAATGACATTGTCAAGGTCATCATCAGATAGCCAGGGAAAAATCCTAAAACTTTTACCCGAAACTTTTTTCGCTGGCATGCTTTTCCAACGAGATAATTGAGATTAAAGATTAAAATGACTCACCCTGTATAAGGCCAAGTATTGGGCACATATCGTTTTTGGTCTACAAGTAGATGACCACTAATTTATTTTATGAAAAGTAATTCTTTTTTCGCAATTTAGCATTTGTAATACATTTCTGAGCATCTAAAAATATCCCGAAACTCACGGAAGCAAAAATCCATCACATATTTGTCTTAAAAATGCTTAAAAGCAAAGTGATATTTCTTAGCAGAGTCACTAAGGAGCTACGTGTAAAGCTGAAAGTGCAGTGCGCGGCATTTTAATATATTTTTGATGTTTGTTAATCCCTTAATAAAAGTAATAGCCTTGGCCTAATATGAAGTATTAACTGTTATAGATTATTATGGTCAAGTGAAATGGCACCCAAGAAATACATATACTGTATAAAATTAAAATATTGCTCAAGTGTCCCAGTACCGGTCACTGGCCGCTCATTGGTACTTTTACCTTAACTCAGCGCAAAGTTCGGTCAAAGTAGATGTCCAAAAGGTTCCAATTTAAAATCCAGCCCAAGAATAGAGAGGTCACCTCAACGCACACGTTCACGAGCAAAGAGAACATAAAGTGACCTATTCACGGTGTGTGGTCATGCAAGTAAAGTAACTTTACAGTATATTTCTGTGTTCTCTTAACAGGATCACAAAAATAGCAGAAAAGCGAACAGCAGGAGCTTGAACGCGAGTCGCTGTACCATCAAGCAAACTCCATATCTTCCACAAACCGCCAAATCCTTAGTACCGCGTGCACATAAGTCGACAAGTTCAACATTAGCTCACTGATCAGGGTGCTTGACTCTCGGCCAAGCAGTTCAAGCTCGATTCCCGTCGCCAGCGCTTTCTTTACGCTTTTTCCAAGAAATGCTCACCCCGTTACAATGTCTATCATATCACTCGCATATTTTTTGTCATTATTATCCACAGCATCATCTGATCTGGACCACATCTGATAATTTTTATTAGACATTTTTATAAACTTAAAGTTATACTTTTAGTGTATACAAAATTATTTTTTTTGTATTAATTAAAAGATCTTACGGAAGATCTTATATAAGATCGTATGTTCATGATAAAAAAAAATGATTTTCATGAAATATTCATTCAAAATCTTACGCAAGGTAGTATAGAAGATCTTGCATAAGACATTACGTAATATCTTTCCCAAGTTCTTACATAAGATCTTATGCAAGATCTTACCACCATGATCAATACAAATCTTTTAATTTATAATTTATTGAAGATCTTATGTAAGTTCTTATAAAAGACCTTATGTAACACTTATAGAGATATCTTTTTATTCATCATTTACTCAAGATCGTATGCAAGATTTTGTATAAGATCCTATGTATATCTTAAGTAAGTGATCAATAAATCAAAAAAGATATTACGTAATGTCTTATGCAAGATCATGTATACTATCTTGCGTAAGATCTTGAATGAATATTTGATGAAAATAATTTTTCTTTATCATGAACATACGATCTTATATAAGATCTTCCGTAAGTTCTTATATTCGTTCTTGGTCGAAAATCGCTGATAAGATCTTATGTACGATCTTACCCAAGATCTTCGACAAGATCTGATATATGATTTTACGTAAGTTCTTACATACGATTATGAGTAAAATTTTTAATAGGGGACCTATCACGGCCACACTCAACGTACAGATTCCACGCCACGTACCTGCTACATACTCTCACAGAAACTACAAAAAAATCAGTGCTGAGAAGCTAAGGGACTTCTTTAGCGCATGTGACCGGTCATATCTCGCCACGTCATCACTTAACAAATGCATCACTATTCCTAACGCTAACATTACAAACGCCGTGAATCATCTCGCCCCAGTAAAGACTGTGACACCAGGACGCAAACGTCACCCGTGGTTTACCACGGCTCTTCGTGACCTTATATCGAACGAAACAGACTCTACAGATGATTTTGCAGGAGTCGATTACCTTGGGATCTATAATTCTATAGAATTGCAAGGGATGACGCTCACAAGCAGGTTGAGGAGTCTGAACTGAATTATTACTATTTACGCCTGTCTACCTTGACTGATGTTGCAGAGATCTGGATAGAACTCGAAAATCTTGGTATAACCACCTCTAAATCACCTTCACCTACTCAGTTCTTTTTAGGCTTTCTAAACAAACACCTTAGTTCCATGTCTAATAAACCTTACGCTCCATCAGTTGAGTAGTATCTGTAAACCCTGGAGAGTTTAGACCTCCCTGAACATTTCAGCTTCAGGGCTATCACAGAGTCTGATGTGTTGGCTCCTGTATCGCACTTTAACACCCAGGCTAGGGGAAGTGATGGCATCTCACAAGTTGTAATTTCTGAGGCACTGCCAGTACTCGCTCAATTATTATATCAAATTTTTAACCTGTCTCTAAGCAAAACACGCGTTTCCTGTGCAGGCAGACGTCGCTGGTACAAGCACTAAATAAGGTAAGCTCTTTAACAGCTTTGACTGACTGTCATCTGATCTCCCTACTCTGTTTACTATCCAAGGCGCTGGAGTAGCTGGTGCACAGGCAAGTTATTGAGTATCTCGAAACAAGACTTTACCTTGACCATTTCCAAATGGGCTTCCACACTGACCACAGCACACAGTCTGGCTTAATTAAGTTGACTGATGATGTTAGGCTTGGAATAGATAAAAAGGAGGTCACTCTTCTACTTCTATTTGATTTCAGCAAGGCGTTTGATACTGTGTGTGTGCGTGTGTGTCACGTCAGGCTACTCATAAAGCAATCCTCTTTCGGCTTCTCGAAGCAGGTTATCCGCTGGCTTGCATCTTATTTCACGGGAAGAAAACAGTGGTTTTTCATGCAACTTCATATTATCGGTTGTAAAAAATAACTGTCATTCAAAATAAACCTATCTTTGAGTAAACATCTTTGCACTTTCTCTAATTTTACTCTATACATATACAATACTCTCTTTCTTTAAGAATGCGTTATTTGATTATTTAACGAACCTTCAAATTATGTGACATCTAGCAATTATCTCTTATTTTGAAATTCAGTTCTTATTCGTATACAAGTAACTGAACATAACGAATCATATTACTATTTGGTTACTTATAGATTTCAGAGCGGTTACGGCTCCGTGGTAAACCACCTGTCTCCCGCTAAAAACTTGTACTCATTAGGATGTATTAATTTTAAAGTAAAATTTAGATTTTTTCTTAGGATATAAAATAAACAAATTAACTATAAGAAATACATAGTGTTAACAAAAGAATTCTCTAAGCACGAATGAAAATTTAGTGTACGGGTATTATATCATACTTTTTATGTTTACAGAGGCAGATTACACTTTAGATGATTCGTTCTGGAATGATGAAACGCCTGCTGGTAAGATTTGAAATATTACAGTATAACTTAATTATGTTTTAATTTTTTTCTTTTCCACTTAAAGTCAAAACCTCAGCCTAAATACGGGTATCAATCTCAAATAGCTTATTGATTTATACTTATTCCACAAAAAAACTATGCTTGAGTCGTAAAACGAATCAGTTTGCTCTCAAACAGAAAGCTTTGTAATGTTACGAATTTTCAAACCAAAGGTTTTGATTAATTCTAATGCTTACGAAGTTTCTGAATACGGAAAATACGTTTTTACAATATTTATGTATGTATGTTGTAACAAGTAGTCGTGAATTCGAATTAAGCGCGCTCGTTTGATTGCGCGAGGTTGGCTCAGAGTGCAGCGGCGCGTTACCAAGTCGTATCACAAAAGAGACGCGCGCAAAGACACAGAGATTTGGGATCGCAACGCGTATGCACACGTTCGCAAAAAGACAAGAAAACATATTCCCATAGAGTACTCGAGCATCGTGACGAGCTTTAACTGGACACTGAAGACCTTCGGCTGGTCCTCTCAGTCCAGCGAATCACCAGCAGCCGCTACCAGAGGGTCATACGGCAAGTAACTTGGCTAGGAGGAACGCCCGCGCTGGCCCAGCACACGAGCTCGGCTTCTGGAGGTCACGAACATCGTGCGCATCCCCGTATCAGTAAGTTGACGATATTCTTACCGCGATTGTAAGAGACGCCAAAGCCGAGATTCGTGAATTATATCTACTGCCTCCTTAGCGATTTCCGTCACCTCTTCCTTTTGCTTTTCTACTAATACTACTGCAATGTCATCTGCAAATCCTAAAACCGTTGCCTCTTCGGGTAGCTCCAGCCTAAGTACCCCATCATACATGATGTTCCACAATGATGGTGTAATGTCCCACGTTTATACTCTTAAATTATATATTTGTACATCCTGCGAACCGGCAACTGTGTGAGCACGTAGAAAGTGCATACGGATCGCAGGTGCACCCAATCGCGTCATTGCACAACCGAGTGCCGAAAATCGAAGCGAGTGCTCTGACCTCTGTGTCAGCACTCCTCGTGCGCGTGAAAGGCGACAGCAAGGTGTACGCGTCGATCCTTTGTGGCGAATGCTGATTGGACTACCGCGATCTTTCTTATCTCAATTTTATAACTGCGTGAATCGGTACCGAGGCTTTAAAAACCCCAGAGCCGATCCACGCAGCGCCTTTTTGCGTAGTGACTTACTCACTGGCGGCTACAACTGATTCTAAGGTGCAGCGACGGTGTTTGCTAGTGTTAGTGTTTGGAGCGTGCTAAATCTGTCCAACACCTTGGGAACGTGCTAAATCCGCCCCTTGGCATAGCATACACCGGAGAGCCCTTTGAATACAGATCAGTGTCACAGAGAGAAGTACAAGCTAAGGACCGTCGAGTGGAATCTCCAGCGTTAGCAAGAGCAGTTGACCATCCTTATTTTAAATTGCCACGTGAACGCGTGTAGATCGTACAGTCAGCATCTGCCACAAAGGGTGAATACAACAATCTAAAGTTTGCAGGATTATAATAATAGTAAGTTGTTAAGATAAATCAGAGGTACTTTACAATTAATAAATAAATAAGACTGAACTTACTAACTACTACTGTAAAACAACAATATCCTAAATATAGCGAAACTCCGTCAACTCTGTAAACTGAACGTCTGTGAAGTGCTCTGGGTCAATAAAAACATAACAATCAATATAAATAAAACCCTTGTGTACCAAATTGATAATAATAACTAAACCTCAATTAGAACAAATAAATTCAAATCAGCTTCGCAGTCACGACGTGCAGGTAAGAGTACATTACTTGTGGACGAAGCATCAGCATCTACACACGAGATGAGTTAAGCGGACATAACGCGGAGTCCGCAGGACACAGAAGTGTCATAAGCAACTTGCCTGCAACGACCATAAGTACAGCGGACACTCACACGTCCGCCAAACGCAGTCTAGGACAGAATACTGTCCGCACGCAAATACGCGTCCGTGCAGACTAGCAGCGCGGGACATCCTCAATTCCACAGTCCGCGTGTAACTTTAATAACAGAACAGGCTCTCAAACCGAAGGCTACTTCTCGCGAATAAATAATTATTTGTAAGACACGCGCAGTCCGTCCTACTATCTAGTACGGTCTTTACAATGGGCCAAGTACTGACTCTTATGGAACGCATTCAGTTACTTTATAGGTTTTCGTGCCGTTCTATGCGTCATATAATAGGGTTCTCTTTCAGGTAGTCAGACATAATTCTTCTTATATATGCTGATACCTCTTTTTCCGTAGTGCCTCGTGTATCTTGCCCCAGCCTGTTAAGTTAAACGCATTTTTAACATCTAGTGTAACAATGGCACGGTACCTCTTGGCTTCTCCTTTCCATATCTTCCATTCTATTGCAGTTCTAGCGGCGTTGACTACACAGCTTACGGCGTCAAGAGTGGGGCGGTTTTTCCTAAAGCTATATTGATATTTTGCTAGTCCACATCTTTATTTAATGACTGGGTCCATCCTAACACCGATAATTTGCTCTAAAATCTTGCCTGGAGTGTCAAGTGTGCAAATTGGTCTATATAAGGCAGTTCTCCAGGTGACTTATCTCCTTTTGGTAGAAGTACCAGTCGTTACTTCTTTCAATTCTTAGGAAACGTTTCTTCTTTGAGACATGAATTGTACATGTCTACGAAGACATCAGAGCGTGCCTGGATAGCTTGTTTAAATGCAATATAAGGTATGCTATTCAAGCCTGGAGTTTGCATTTTTAAAATGATTTTGTCATTTACGTCCACTTCAGGGACAGCTGTTACTTCCAGTTAGAGGGTAAACAGCGTAGTCATAATACAGTCCAGTAATTCTGGGCTTTTAGGGGAGAAGGGAGGGGGGGGTAGAATATAACCTCCCTTTATCTTCTTCATTACTACTTGGTATTGTCGCCCCCAGGTATCCAGCTCGACCTTGTCCTGAAACTCTTCAAAGGACCGCCGTTTATTTCTCGAATTTTAAAATTTTTTTTTTCTTCTTGGTTGTCTATTAATGGGAGCCCTCCTTCGCATCGTTGCGCCGCAGGCTTGGTCAATGTTTTTATCTCCTGTTTGACCTTCTTATTCGCAGTTCCGTATAGCTGTATTTCTTCTAGAGTCATCAGAAATGTCTCCTTGTTATAATCCTTCGTTTTTCAAATGACTTTTTTCGCACTTGTACTCTCGCTGGATCTCCGTTTTGGTTTTTCTATCTCATCTATTATCGCTTGGTGGTCACTATTTGTATAATGGTCGCTTACCGTCCACGATACAACTAACAAGGAAAGGTACCCAACCCGAACTCACCGATTTTGATGATTTTCATATATGTTGTAGAACATAAAAAAATAAGAGACACGTATTTTTTTTTATCGGCTAATTTTCACTTTTAAGGAGTAAAAACCTCCCCTAAAGTTAACCCCCAAAAAGCGTTTTTTTTAAATATCTCGGCTTAAAATTAATATTTTTCAATGAAACAAATTGGAGATTATTTCTTACAAAAAGAGCAAGTATTTCATGGTGATTTGAAGAGTAAGGGTAGCATCCCCTATTTTTTAGGGGTTGAAAACATATATTTTTTGGCATAATTTTATAATAAAAATGTTTAAACCGACTAAAAAAAATTGGAAAAAATGTTTAAACATCCTTAATAACAAAATTTAGTTGACGTCTTTCGGTGTTTTCATAAATATTACCCCTAAGGGGGTAAACCACCCCTAACACAAAATAACTGTAAATATGTAATTCAATACATAATATTTCGTAGAAAGTTTGTATATAGAGGTTTTCGAGGTCGCTGATTACAAATCTGTTATCAGATTTTGAAAATTCAAAATGGCGGATCCAATATAGCGGACGGAAATATCGAAAAAAAATTTTATATAATAAAAAAGTTTTAAACGACTAAAAAATTTGGAAAAAATTTGTAAACATCTATAATAAACAAATTAAGTTTTTCGGTTTTTTCATAGATACTTCCCCTTAGGGGGGTAAACCACCCCTAACACAAAATAACTATAAGTATACTTCAATCTATAATATTTTGTAGAAGGTTTGTATATAGAGGTTTTCGAGGTCGCTGATTACAAATCTGTTATCAGATTTTGAAAATTCAAAATGGCGGATCCAATATGGTGGACGGAAATATCGAAAAAAAATTTTAACTTTCAAAAAAACTTGTTTACAAATGTGTGATCTTTGTAGCCTTATGTGAACTAAAGAGCCTTAAACCCTAAACCCCTAAAGAACAAATAGGCTAAATGGTTGTACATTTTAACCAAACGACTCCAAACCCCTAACCTCCAGACAAGCCGAAGGCCTATGCTTTACCGTAGACACGAGTATAGACATATTACCGATATTTTATTCTATCATTTTGTATGTAACAAATAACGTCTCGTTTTATGTTTCAATCAAAGATTATTTATTTTTCTGCTTTTATAAATTAGCATAATTTCAAAAGTAATTTCATAAATTATAAAGTATTTCATAAATTGCATAATTATATAATTTTATAAATTCAAAAAGTCCACACTTTTTTGCAAATGAAAAAACATAGGTTAATAAAATTAGTTTATCAAACTTTTTGCGTTTTGTAATAAAATTTAATGTTGTCAAACTTGGGAGTTTTTCATTGTTACAATTATTTCGTAAGCCAAACGTTTTTTAGATGAATTCTCGAAGTAATGATTATTGTATCTATAGTAAAATATTTACAGTCTGGAATTCCATAATAATACTATTTGCTACGATTTAATGAATTTATCAAAAAATCTAAATTTAATAATAAATATTATTCTAATTATTATTATTATTTTTCATTATCATTGCTATTATCAGTATTACTGTTATTATTGCTATTGCAATTATGCTTATTCTTCTTCTTCTTATTATTATTATTATATTACTATGATAATTTTTGTTATTGGTAAAAATACATAAAAGAATATTAATACTCGAACTTCATTTGCAATTAAAGAACACGTTGTTATTGAAAGGGAATTTTATATGCATTCATTAGTTTAATGAATGTTATCGTACATTCAATGATAATTCCACAGATAAATGTCTTTCACTCATAAAAGTTGTTGACAATATGTGCGAATCAGTATGTTCTTTTTTTAGATTGTTTTCATCGAGTGTTTACCTCAGCTGCCTGTGTTATTTTTTAGGCAGTGAGTGAGTTTTGTGGGTATTCTAGTTCGATGCCGGAAAGTACGAATAGTACGTCTTTTTGTTTGTCAGTGGTATCATACAGTTGTAGAAAATTTTCTTTAGTGATTTTATATAGATTTACATTACTCAATTTCAAAGTGAATAAAAGTTGAATAAAACCAAAAATAGAGTTTTCCGAACATCACAAAGTGGAACGAGAATTCTTCTCCAATGCATAAATTAATGATTTGATTCAATTTACATTCACTCGTTTTATTCTGGTAGAAATGTAGCAGTCGTGCCTTACATGCAAAAATACAGTTTGTATAAATTTTACCGCTTGTTTTCATTTTAGATTGAAAAATGAAAATTAATCCGTTAAACGTTCTAAACTTATTATTAGCATACTTTCAAGCGTTAAACATACCAGATAGTGTCACGAATTATCACGAAACAGAGTTGGCCGAAAAAATAAAAGAAATTTTAATAGATGCAACACATGATTTCACCGATGTAGAAATGATTACTGATGACTCTTTGGATTTTCAAGAAGAGTATAAAGACCATAATGTGGAAATAATTGAAGATGAAGTGAAACATCATTTTCCTGATCCGGATATAGCACCAACAAATCAATGTACAGCAGATAATGAAGAACTAGATTTTGAATACAAAAAAAGGGCTGTAGAATTTTGGAGAAGTAGCAAAACGAAGCAAAATTTAAGTCTCAAAACAGTGCAAAACAGATTCAAAAAAGTATCATCTATTAGTCAGCTACGTCGTTGGGCTCATTCAATTAATAAAGGTGGCACGTATAGAGAAAAAGTAGCACAAATTTGTCAGTATACCCTGGATAATTTTCAAGCAGCTCTCGACAGTGGTTCAATTATCCATGATGAAGATATAATTCGATGGGCCTTACAAGCTAAAAAAGAAATTGGTTTTGATGATATTAGATTCAAAGCTTCTAAACATTGGTTACTCAAATTTAAGCAAGCACACCGAATAGTTTCTAGTAAAATAAATAAGTTCATAACAAGAAAAACACTAGAAAGTAGTGCAGAACTTACGGCTAAAGCTGAAGCATTTATCGATGACGTTAAATCGTGTATACCAAGGATTGGACTCGAAAATTTGTATAATACAGATCAGAGCGGATTTCAGCTAGAAATGCATTCTGGAAGAACATTAGCAGTAGAAGGAGAAAAGCAAGTGCAATGTCTGGTACAGTCAATTTCAGCAACAACGCATAGTTATACTATACAGCCACTAATATCAGCTACTGGACAACTGTTGTCACCGCTATTTCTTGTTTTAAAGGAACCAAGTGGCAAGTTTGGCCCTATTGTAGAACAAAACATATTTAGACCAGAAAACGTGTACGTGGAAGCATCCAAATCTGGAAAATTAACAACAAGTAAGGGAACTAATAACAATTTTTACATTGTAATATCGTTGATCAGTTAATTAGTAAGTCGTTTAATTGCAGATCACTTCAAAATCTGGTTGGAAAAAATATTTTATCCCTATGTAGGCCATCACTCAATACTATTACTTGATTCTTGGAGTGGTCATTGTGACAAAGTTATAGAAGAAACAATGCCACAAAATAAAATTATTAACATAAAAAAATTCCAACTGGAACCACAGGAAAAATACAACCACTTGATGTCTATGGATTCCGTATTTGGAAAAACTTTGTCCGAACATTTTCTGATAATGTAATGTTAATGGATCATGATATGAATTTTCACGTGAGAAATAATATAATTAAACTTCAATCATTGGTTCACAACCAACTGTCTTCACCGAGATATATAGATTTGTTTAAATATTCCTGGTATAAAAGCGGTTACGTCAATGAAAAACCAGATAAATTTGATAATCCTATAGATTTCAGTTTTGGAAAGTCTTGTGCAACACATTGTGAAATAGAAGGGTGCACAAACATTGCAATTGTACGATGTGGTTGGTGCAAAAAAGCATTGTGCTTTAAACACTTTTATGAGGACTACCATTATTGTAAAAACATCGTAAAATAATATATTTTATGCTCAATACAAAAAATGCACTATGGCAAAAGATAAAAGATTGTAGATTATTATTATACTCTAATATTATAAACAAAAATACATTATAAGTTGAATTTACAATAAAGGAATTTCAATAACATTCTGATAACAATTTCTACGGAAATTATAAAACTGCTTCACACACAGAATTTTCTTGTTTACAAATTTAGGAATTTGAGGTGGTTTGGTTAAAAAGCACAACCATTTAGCCTATTTGTTCTTTAGGGGTTTAGGGTTTAAGGCTCTTTAGTTCACATGTACAGGCTACAAAGATCACACATTTGTAAACAAGTTTTTATGAAAGTTAAAATTTTTTTTCGACATTTTCGTCCACCACATAGGTTCCGCCATTTTGAATTTTCAAAATCTGATAACAGATTTGTAATCAGCGACCTCGAAAACCTCTATATACAAATTTTCTACGAAATATTATGTATTGAATTACATATTTACAGTTATTTTGTGTTAGGGGTGGTTTACCCCCTTAGGGGTAATATTTATGAAAACACCGAAAGATGTCAACTAAATTTTGTTATTAAGGATGTTTAAACATTTTTTCCAATTTTTTTTAGTCGGTTTAAACATTTTTATTATAAAATTATGCCAAAAAATATATGTTTTCAACCCCTAAAAAATAGGGGATGCTACTCTTACTCTTCAAATCACCATGAAATACTTGCTCTTTTTGTAAGAAATAACCTCCAATTTGTTTCATTGAAAAATATTAATTTTAAGCCGAGATATTTAAAAAAAACGCTTTTTGGGGGTTAACTTTAGGGGAGGTTTTTACCCCTTAAAAGTGAAAATTAGCCGATAAAAAAAAATACGTGCCTCTTATTTTTTTATGTTCTACAACATATATGAAAATCATCAAAATCGGTGAGTTCGGGTTGGGTACCTTTCCTTGTAAGTCAATCAGGTAGTTGCTAACAAACGTGAGATCTATGATGGATCCTACGTTTCCTCTTTGAAATGTGTAAGAGCATCTCTGGTTAAGGGGTCAAGCCTGGGTTAAATCCTGCAAAAAAACAAACAGATATTCTTCTTATCAAAAAATGTTTGATTTGATGTAATTTGAAAAAAAAATTCTATTGAAAATATATAAAATATACACCATTTTTATCGAAAAAAAGCATGTATATACCTTGTAAAATCATTGACCAAAATTCATGACATTTCACTATATAAATAAGTGTTTTTAGTCACTTGCCACGGCTTTTTGAAAGATTCGGACCATCTTCTTTACTCTATCCGGGCTTAAAATTTACCTTAAACATGCCCCCTCGGACCGATCGAGAGACATTGCTAAAAAATATAAATCAAATACTGCTAGCAACAAATTACATCAAATCAAAAATTTTTTGGTAAGAAGAATATCTTTTTGTTTTTTTGCAGGATTTAACCCAGGCTTGACCCCTTAACTAAGGCCAAGTCTAGAAGGGCGAATGCTTCCAATAGCGCTCATCCTTTTTTGTTTGCCCTTTGGCTGCCCCATTTTATTGCCTAGGCGTTAAAATTGCCTGCTGCCAGTACCGGTTTTCTTCCTATAGCATCCTGTTTTAGCCGGTTCAACAGTTGTCTGAATTGTTCTATTCAACACGAATCCGTCTTGTCATTTTTTCCTGTATTTTTCACAGACGATGGCTATGATAACTTCTGCCTCATGGACATACTGGCTCGGTAGGTCCTGTGCAGTCGCGCAGTGGTTTATATTTAAATGTACTATTTTTATTCTCTTGGTCTGTCAATGGCTTCTATTGCAGCTCGGTAAACTGGGCCTGCGTAGCTACTAACTGTATGGTCACTCTTTTCACCTGTGGTTTCTTTGCAGAGTACGCAGTTAAGTTGGTTCTTACCCCCTCTGCTTCGTGCCCATCCTTTCCACATTTGAAGCAAAGCTTTCTTCTATCTTTAGTTACTGTACAGTTACTGCCGATATGGCCAAAACCTTAGCATTTATAACACCCAAGCGGCTTGTTTTTGCAGTTAGCCACCTGGATCCTACAGTTGACTTATACTATTCTGATCTTTTGTAGCTTAGTAATCTTCGCCGTTATCTGAGCTGGTATCTGTATCACTGCAATCTGCAGTGATACAGGTACCAGCTCATATAGCGGCAAAGATTACCCCAATTTTCTTTTAGAGTGCTTCTAGTACCTCCTCTTTTGAGGTAAGCATGTTCAGATCTCTTAATTCAATGGTCTATTTTTGTTGTAGAGCTTTTATTGTGGCACCTTCCACTAGTACTGCTTTAAACGCTTCTTGAAAGTCGAAGGTTTTGCCTTTTCTTATACGTTTAAGCTCTATAAGAACATCTCCTGTTACTGCTTTACGTATTTAATTTACGCTATCTTCCAGCTTTTTAAGTGAAGAAGCCGCTTTCATTTTTGACCAAAGGTCTGCATAGCTCTTTCCTTTTGCAGCCTTGATGATTAGAGCATCCGGTCTGGAAGGTTATGCCTGTTTTGGGACACTTTTATCCTCTTTGCTTTTCTTTTCCCCCTTTATGATTTTCTTTTGACGACTTCTTGACAGGCTACATTCTTAGGTTAATTCTCCTCTTCTTTATTTTCTCTATTTCTATCTTGCAAATTAGTTGGGGCTTCCTTTGCTGTACCAGCATTCCGAGATCTAAGACTCGGGGTCTCTGGATTTTCATCCCCTGAGTTCCCGGGCGTCAACATTGCTGTAAGATATCATCTGTCGTGCAGAGATTCCTATAGCTTGCCCTTATGCTTCGGGCAAAATCCTTAATCTGTTTGTGCACATTGTTCCTGTTCTTGAATTAGTCGATTAATTTCTCTTTTTGTGCGATACGCAAACAGCTCATTTATCGCTGTCCGCATACACCTCCAATTCCATATCATCTGCCTCTCTATATGTAGCAGGGGTCAGATGACTAACCTCTGCGGCATCTAAGTGAGTTTGCCGCCCTTCCCATCTCCATAGGGCCAGCGCCGACCACCGGGGCTTTTACCAGATCAGAATCGGCAATGGGACTGGGCTCTGTGGCTTGACCCACTTGGGGTAGTAATGTTATTATTTCAAATATGTTTGATTTATTTTGGGGGTTTCTTCACCTAGCCTACTTAGTCCACGAAGCATATTTTATTTCTGCTCTACCCACCAGCCGTGAAAATTCTTGGTTTCTTTGTGGGCGTCACAAAGAGCCATGTTTAAGTAAATTTTTTATGCAAAATTTTAAGCGAACACAATTTATTAAACTCGAAAGAAAACATACAAAGTTCAAAAGAAAGATTCGTTATGTGACGCCGCGGAGATCAATGGCGCGATCCGCACATACGAACACGTGGTTTTGGCGATATGATAAGCTGAATTTTCGATATGATTAACACACTTTTCGATATGATTAACACACTCACTTTTCGATATGATTAACACACTCACTTTTCGATATGATTAACACACTCACTTTTCGATATGATTAACACACTCACTTTTCGATATGATTAACACACTCACTTTTCGATATGATTAACACACTCACTTTTCGATATGATTAACACACTCACTTTTCGATATGATTAACACATACTAGATAAGACTCGTAAATGACAGAAATTAAGTACAATGAGAGACGATTCGATACGATAAGTTCAAAGTATGCACGCTGTCTCGCTAAGACAGCAAGTTGCGTGGAAGCACGCTATGGCGTTCAGTCGTTGGCTGCCGGACATGTCAGACAAAAGAAGTAGAAGAGTCCCGCTCAAGATGGCGATTAGAGCACCGCGTGGTGCTGCAACCGCGCTAGAGGCTCTGGCTCTCAAAACGTACTCAAACACAAACACACGCGCGCGCAGGCACAGAAGTAAGTTCATGTACATTCCATGCATAATTTGCATTAAAAAATATTGTGACGTAACAGGCAGGTTGAGGAGACCTCAACGCACCGATGAGCATTTCCCTATCCGCAACCAAGGGGACGCGACACGTACGGGGTATTGTTATTACTGCGCGCGCGCGTGTGCGTGCTTGTGTAAGGTTTTTTGTATATGGCGTAGTCAGAGCAAGCTCTACGCAAGTGGCCCTCCGACACCAGATTTCCACAGGCACTATCGTTAAACAATACTTTCGTGGGACCTGTTAACTAGCCTTGTTGGCTTCTCTTTTAAAGTTTGACATTTCCTTAGGTCCCTCATCTACCAATGTAATAAGGGGTCGAAGATCGTCTACTTCGTGCAGCATCGACCAGCCATCCTCTTGACAGACTCAACCTCGACACCTACTTTTCTCTGCATTGGTCCGAGAAGCGTTCCGTATCTACGACTCAGTGGCCTGAGGAGTAAGCTAACTAAGCAGTTATGACGGTCTTCTTTTTTAAATCTATGTAGTTACGCCCGAAAGCATCCTTGACCCGTAAAAATGTGTGTGAGGTAGTAATTGACCTCCTTCTGTCCTCTTTGCATTTAGCCCTCTATTCTTGGCATAAGGCAATGTACCAATCGCTCCTTATCATTGGAATTCTATCTTATTTGATACTCAGTCATTGTCTGCTTCTTTGCGGAGTCCTAGATTTCATTCTACGTTTCTTGTTATCGCTAATCTGTCTTTTAGCCTCGAATATGCCCTTTCTTTTCATCTAAAAGGCCAATATGCGGCATGCCTGCTATGATGCAGACTGCCTCGCCTGATACCGTACTGTAAGCCAATGCACACAGCGGCAATCGGATCGTTGACACGGTATTTTGAGGTTATCTTCAGATTACACAGAGACGTGAGCGCATGACTTTGTGTATCCTCGGTGCCGGTTCAATCGCTCTTTCACCCCCGTATACCCACAGTGGGAAAGAAAGCGGCAAAACGTCGGTATGTAAGTGTTCTTGTGATACGACCTTGGATTCTGCAGAGACGTTAACGCATGACTCTGCAGATCGTCGGTGACAGCCTAGCTACTCCTTTAACCCTGTGTGCGCACAGTGCCAAAAGGAATAACTAGGCGTTAGTGTAGTAAAAGGTCAGCGGCGTTGAGTATCGTCCACGGGTGCTCACGAGGACAAGCCTCGCAGGCACGCTGGTGTTTTCTGATTATCTCCTGTCCTCATGATGATAATCCGGAGTATTGGGGATAATCTATACAGACTGGCCGTCACGTGTGCTTACGAGACGGTTACGTCGGCGGCAGTCTGGCTCTTGCTCTTCTTGCAGTATCGTGTAATAAATGTAAACAAAGGGCTTATACACGCAAACTATAGGCGAGCGAAAGATAGCACATGTGCGTTGATGAGCATAGCTCTCTTTACAAGTATCTTGAAGCCCTCGCCTCTGAGTCACATCGTTGTACCTTTGACCTGTAGATAGCGTGGAGTTAGCCTAAGGATCTCTAAATATGAGAGATTTCTCGCCACCACTTGTCGTGGCGGTCCGAGCATCGACTCTTCTCAAGCCATCATTGCATCGATGATTCGTTAAGAGCTAGGCACATCAATCTAGGCTCACTTTCCCTCAGTGCGGGTGACTCTGGATCTCATACGCATTACAGTGCATCCTCCCTCCTCCACCACGCTTTGGGTCCAGACACGAACAGAATTTTAATGATTTGATGTTAACAGAAACAAGTTGTATTTTTCCGATCTACAACTTTTTTTTAGAATGCTTAGAATTCGGGTTACAGCCAAACGTGCGTATATGTGCAGGATCAAGCAACAAATAGGAGCGTCAACAAGAAATTATTCAAAAAGTTTTGAAGTTTTTACCTACTCAAGGCGTGAATTGTTCATGAGCAGGGACTAGGCGCTTTAATTGCGCAAGCGCTTAAGTTAAGTAGCCATAGCCAGCCAATGCCGTGCATGGCCTTTTAAGGACTCCGGAGAGAGCAGGAACTGAGCCGTTGAATAAACTCGCAGATTTAGCCATCACACTCACATTCACACCTTGTATACAATTTCCATTCATACAAGCTTATATTAATGCGCGCGCTACGCCGCTGATGCGTCAGCTCTCCTACTCTTAATTATAATTAATTAAACTTAATACCCTGACTCCAGGGTAACAATTTCAGATTCGTCTAACTGATCGACGAAGCGAACCGCGCCCCTCTACTGAAACCCATAAAGTTGACAAAGTAACAACAAGTTCGTAGCACAAAAAGTTCAAATGTGAAACAGTATACATCTAAACTTAACCTGACAGTACAGAGCATAAACTGCACAGCTATTAAAGTAAATTATATGGTTATTTATATACAAATTAGTAAAATATTAAACTTATATTTTTAAAATATTTTCATATTTTACCGACCTCTCCGCTTCAAAGGGCAAAAACAAACTAAGCTATTAAATCACTGTCCTGGCTATTTATATACAAAGACATACAACATCGGGGCAATATGGAAATTGGTGTTGTCGAAAGTGACTTGTTAGATAATTCTCAGTCTCCTATAGTTTAACAATCACGCTTATTATCCTTTGATATAAAAAGTGAATTAGAAAAATATCGAAATTATATTTTTAAAATATTTTTATGATTTAGCAACCTCTCGTTCCTCTTCATCTGGCAGGGGAGTAAGAGCTCAACTCTGTGACCTACGTTCCTTTGCAATAGTCCGAGAAGCGTTTTGTATCTATTAACCGTCTAGCAACAATTTTACACAGCTGTTTCGCCATGTTCTTCCCTTCTATTCATTTAGTCATTTATAACCTTCTTAATAATAGTCCTTACGTAGTTGTTTACTGCGCGCCAGTCATCTTTCTACGCTAGCATAGCTGTCATCATTGACTCAGGAGTCACCCTAGCCTAAAGGTACCGCTCGAGTCCCTCTCGTTCCATTTCGTATCGCGAACAGTTGCAGAAGACATGTTCCGCATCTTCGTTTGTTTCCAAACATACTGGGCAATTCGGATTATCCTCTATCTTAAATCGGTGTAGGTAGGCTCGAAAGCAGCCATGTCCGCTCAAAAACTGCGTAAGGTAGTAATTCACTTCCTTATGTCATCTATTGGTTCAGCCAACAATACATGGTATGAGGCGGTGCGTCCATCGCCCATTTCCAATGGAGTTCCATCGTCTTTGCCACTCAGCTAGGGTTTGTTCCTTTGCGGATTTCCAAACTTCCTTTTAAGTATTTTTACTTTACTCGCTGCTTGCTTCTGTCTCCACCATACCCAGTAGTCCATGAGTCCCAGGCTCTCGAAGAGTATGTGTGCAGTCCCTCTCCTTATAGACTGAGATCCAGCATCGCTTATAATTGAATATTGAATGATTAAATAAATAAATGAAAGACAATTAAAACATATAAACTATATGAACCCTTGTTTAGCATTACCCACTCCCATCCCCCCATCAGTTGTGTCACCGGTGTAGGATGGCAGTACCCTGCATTTAGGTGGCGCATCTGGTTCTAGACTCATGGTGAGATGGTAGTACCTCACACATCAGTCTAATAGCTGCGTGGTTTACCTAAGTGTGCGGGATATGCGTAGTGGGAATACCCTACTCATCTCCCTCTACACACGAGCTGCTCTCCTCTGGTGGCTCGGCCATTACAGAGGATAGGGAGGTCTTTTGTCCACTCAATAGATATGGTGGATCAAGGACTGCTATCACTCTTCGAATGTGCTTCTCTCCCGTTTTACTAACCTCGGGTCTCGAATCCCTCGTTTCAGTATTGTCACCACGCCGGTTTTCTTCGTATATATTCTTTTGTTCTGTTGCTAGGAGGTCAATAGGCGGCATACTTAAAATAACGCACACTGCATCTTCTGATACTGTTCGGTAGGCGGAAGCGACCCGCAATGCACTTCTCCTGTAAACTGTTGACAGCTTTCGTGCATAGGACTTCACCAACATAGCGTCCGCCCATGTGTGTATGTGTGTGTATGTATACCGTAATATTTCTGGAACTACTTCGTCAATATCAATAAAATTGGACATGCACATATATTTTTGGATTCTAAATTTGGGAAAAACAATTATTTTCTATTTTCTCAACTATTTTTTTTATGGCCATTTTTTTGATTTTCGAAAAACACTATTTTGCGTTTTTTTTCAATCATCCCATTATTATAAACAATTCAGCTATAATGCATTTGAAAGAGAATAAAATTACCTACTTTTTCTCGTTTGGTCCTTGGGATCGACCGCTTTGTTCGGCAGATAAAATGAAAAAGCTGATTTTTGTTTCAATTCGTATCTCTAAAACTAAACATTATAACCTCGCGAAAGAAATCATGTTAATGAGTTACATGTCAAAATATATCCCATTAAAATTTTAAGTGATTTAGCTACTTATTTTTACAGTAATAAATCGAAAACTGAAAATAAATAAGTTTTTTTGTACCTCGATTACGGACGTAAAAAGGCCTTATTGCACTCGAGATTTTGGGAAAAAGTAGATATTTTATGTGTTTTGGCAAGTTCATTACGCAGTTTTCAAAGCCCTTTGGTTCGTAAGATATCATGGTTTCAATTTTTTTTTAATTTTTGTATTTATTATATCTCTAAAACAATGTAGTCAAATGCTCTAAAATTTTATTTGGGGATTCACCATGAAAAAGCTGTCTACTGCTAAAATTTTAAACGATTTCGTCGAGCGGTTTTCAAGTAAAGAGCTAAAATGTAAAAATTGCGCGAGCGACCTATCTAATAAATAGCCTGTTGTTTAGATGGTTAGGTTGGTTAGGAACACATGTAAACATGCGTGAATTTCTTTGAAAAGAAAAATTGACGGCAGTGTTCGTATTCTAAAATAAAAAAACAGAGGGGTCTACAAACTTTTGAACAATGAACTATCCAAAACTTATATATTAAATTATGTATCAAAAACCGCCCCATACATTAGCAGGCAGATATACTGTATATTAAAGCAATATTTCATTTGTTGGAGGAAGCTACGTGCCAATGAATTGGCAGCGGTTTTTAATTTCAAGACCTTGAAATTTAGCTATAAATCTGAATTTTTAATAGATATATTTATATATATTTATAAAATAAATTTAGTGTCATATTTTATAACAGAAAGTGTTTGTTTAAAATCGCCACCTCGAATCGCCACTTAGAATTTCTAAAGCTTTTTTAGGTATCATGGAAGCTTTATCCCAAATAATAATTTCAGATTCTCTCTTTTTTTTCATATTGGATGGGTATTTTAAATTTGCTGTTTTTCTATCTTCTGAATTTAAAGGTAATTTAAAAGTTTTATGGCTTGTAATGAGGAATGCCTTTAGGTAATAAAATAAAAGCAATGCCTGTCCAAGCCATTTACAAAATAATAATAAATTGAAGTATTATATACGAATGTTTTCCCTGTACCACTAGGTCTATCGATGAATATCATTATTCCTTTAATAATTATTTATTCGCGAGAACTAGCCTTCGGCTCAAGAGCCTGCTCTGTTACTCAGCTAGTCTGCGCGGACGCATATTTGCGTGTGGACGGTATTCTGTCCTAGACTGCGTTTGGCGGACGTGTGAGTGTCCGCTGTACTTACGGTCGTTGCAGGCAAGTCGCTTGTGATACTTCGGTGTCCAGCGGACTCCGCGGTATGTCCGCTTAACTCGCCTCATGTGTGGATGCTGATGCTTCGTCCACAAGTAATGTACTCTTACCTGCACGTCGTGACTGCGAAGCTGATTTGAATTTATTTGTTCTAATTGAGGTTTAGTTATTATTATCAATTTGGTACACAAGGGTTTCATTTATATTGATTGTTATGTTTTTATTGACCCAGAGCACTTCACAGACGTTCAGTTTACAGAGTTGACGGAGTTTCGCTATATTTAGGATGTTGTTGTTTTGCAGTAGTATTTAGTATGTTTAGTCTTATTTATTTATTTATTTATTTTAAAGTACCTATGATTTATCTTAACAACTTACTATTATTATAATCCTGCAAACTTTAGATGGTTCTAATCACCCTTTGTGGCAGATGCTGGCTGTACGATCTACACGCGTTCACGTGGCAATTTAAAATAAGGATAGGCAACTGCTCTTGTTAACGCCGGAGATTCCACTCGACGGTCCTTAGCTTGTACTTCTCTCTGTGGCACTGGTCTGTATTCAAAGGGTTCTCCGGTGTATGCTATACCAAGGGGCGGATTTAGCACACTCCAAACACTAACACTAGCAAACACGGCCGCTTCACTTTAGAATCAGTTGTAGCCGCCAGTGAGTAAGTCACTGCGTAAAAAGGCACTGCGTGGATCGGCTCCGGGGTTTTTAAAGTCTCGGTACCGATTAACGCAGTTATGAAATTTAGATGAAAAAAATCGTGGCAGTCCAATCAGCATTCGCCACAAAGGATCGACGCGTACGCCTCGTAGTCGTCTTTCACGCGCATGAGGAGTGCTGACAGAGGTCAGAGCACTCATTCCGATTTTTGGCGCTCAGTTGTGTAATGTCGCAGTCGGATGCATCTGCGATCCGTATGCACTCTCTACGTGCTCACACGGTTGCCGGTTCGCAGGATGTACAAATATATAATTTAAGAGTATAAACGTGGGACATTACAATATAAGCAAAAATATATTTTTGATCATTATTAAGTTTTTCATATAATTCAGTGAATGTTTTTTTGTAATCATCTATAGTAGATTCTAATTTATTGTTTGTTTTATTTAATTTAAAAACAGGTTCTGGTAAACCAAAATCTGAACATTTATAGTTTTTTTCATCTAAAGTTTCATCTATATGTTTTTAAGCTTCATTTTCTGCATTATCAACAAAGTCTTCACAAACAAAATTCTTATATTTTTCTCAAACAGTTTTATCTAATGGTAACTTGTTAACAATTAAAAACCTAGCAAAAAATAAACATAATTGCTTTGGTAACATAATTGTACATGCTTCATCAAATATGTAAAAAATTTCTTTATCGTTTTCTATTTATCCCATGGCGATCGCTGTTTTAGTAAAGGTTGGATATGTCTTATTTACAAATCATTGAACGATGTTGCACCACTCACTCTGTGTAATATTAACTTCAAATGAAACAACTAACGTTCGTTAGGAATCACACAAACTAATTTTCCTAAGGTATTCGAATAATTTTTACGGTTAATGCTCTGGTATCTCACTAATAATTTTTCTCAATATAATAATTTTTCAGCATAATCATATGTTCTATTTAGTATAAACCATGCTGTTGAAGTTAGCTCATGATTAAGAGAATCAATATCGATATGATTTTCATCAAAAATTACTTTTTGTTGATTCTTTAAAGAAACAGTAAATTTTATTACACTATGAGAACGAGCGGAAATAGGTAATTATACGATACGCCAAGCAGCACCTATATATCTACAATCCATGTATTCTGTAATTTTATCTTATATTATTCTGTTGTCATTATTTTTATTCATTTTAATATGAGCTCAATCGTGTCCTTTGTGTAAGAATTAATATAAATACTTATACTCATAATAGATGCACAGTATTTAACATTAGGGGAATGGATACACCTTAAATTTTCAAAAAATAGAAAATATAATTTTTTGTGTATATTTTTCCTAAATTGTTTTAAAAATGAATTAAACTATTAAACATATTTAGGTATAATGTAAGAACCATAAAATAATGTTTATACGTGCCATATTATCAGGTATGACATTTCTTCGAAGGCCAAAATTTAGAATTTCCATTATTCAGCTATTGCAGACTTATTTAAGATTTGGGCTTCGAAGGGCACTTTTATACTGATAGATAGGCTTTAAACATATATAGTATCCAGATACATATATAGTTTTCTGATAATAATAAACAAAAATTGTTTAAACACTTTGAAAAGTAACAAATTTAAGATCTAGACAACTTTTTTAAATAATATTTTGTTGTAAGATCCCACATTCATCTGGAAACTATATGTGTTTGAAGCATGTCTATCAGTATAACGGTGCCCTTCGAAGCCCAAATATTAAGTAAGGTAGCTGAAAAATGGAAATTCTGAATTTTGGCCTTCGAAGAAATGTCATACCTCATAATATGGCACATATAAACATTGTTTTATCTTTTTTACATTATACCTGAATATATTTAATACGTTTATTTATTTTTTAAAATAATTTAGGAAAAATATAAACAAAAAAAAGGATTTTTTATTTTTTAACAATTTAAGGTATATCTGTCCCCTTAATATGGCAGTTATATTTTCTTAGAAGAGTTGGATTATACGGAACAACCATAGAATTATAAACTTTCACAGTTTTTCCATAAAGTCTTGTTATAGACGTAGTTTTTGTTTTTGTAGTTTCAGTATAACACAAAGTGTTTTCTTAATAAGGACCATGTAACATATGCTGTAATACTAATTCTTTTAATATTACATCAATATCATCAAGAATTTCAGCTAAACTATGTTCATAAATTTTTTCAAGGTTTGTCAATTTTGACTTATGATCCAATACTAATAGCTAATAGGCATGAGCTACACCTCTTTTTCGAAATTTAATCACATACACATAAGCAATAATTTTTCTAATAATTCTTCCACTCAGAATATTAGCAAGCATTGCTCGAAATTTACAATAAAATAATCTAACAGTGATTATTGCAATATTATTGCATGAAGTTCCCGGAGGAAATTTTTTCAATTCTCTTTTTCACTTAGGCCAATTTGGATTAGTTTTTATCGTAGCAAATATATCAGGTGGACTGCCTATTTTTCAAACATTATCTACAAGGCCTTGGTAACATTCTACAAGTAATTTTTTTGGTATTATATCTCAAAAAATTGATTTTACAGTATTCTATAATTATATAAGCTGGAATAATATACTGTTGAGTTAATTTTTCACAATATAGTATTCGCTGTGAGCACGACTGGGTCCGCCATCTGGCGAGATAAAATGGCAACCGCGAGAGTACATTTCAGTGCAATCACCTATAGAGATTCCATTAAAAACAGATAATTTCGAATCTAAAATACTTGTTTTGTGAAAATAAGTGATCCAAACGAAGCATAAACATTCTTATATATTTTCCAACATATTTCGGTAAGTACACTGAATGTAAATATTCGTTTCCAAGACAATGTTTTGTAAGCGGTCAGAGGTTATATTTACATATTATACATATAGATGTATATCTATCTATATATATATATATATATATATATATATATATATATATATATATATATATATATATGAATTTATTTGAAAATATACAATTTCAATAGGTTTAAATTAATAGTATCAAATTTTAAAATAACGTGATAAAGGACATGTAGTTATTTAATATTTTTAATTATTTTGCAGAGTAAATATGAATATCATCTTCAAAACTGGTTTTGAAAAAATAAAACATGTTGTTCAATTTCAACCTGAAACGATGTCAAAGGGTAAAAAATTGGTTGAAGCTAATCATGTTTTTGATGTTGAGGAAATACGAGAAAATGGAAACAGTCTTTTTATTCGAGCTCAAGTTATCAGACAAACATCTGTTACCTCTACGCCTTATAAAGTGCAAGTAAATGTAAGTAAGCTTTACATGTTCTAATCTATTCATAAAATTTTTTGCATAAAATTAAAATAACAAATCTTTTCAGATAAATGCTAGTCGAGTAGTGACAACTGTGACTTGTAACTGTGTTTACAATCAAAGTGGTAAATGTAAACATGTTGCTGCTGTTATATATTACATAAATAACGAAGACAGCTTATAAAAAACAGACTTTGAGCAACAGTGGGATAAACCTACAAGCCACCAGCTGGTTAAAGAGAAGTATGCTAAGGGCAAATTTTTTTATGAAATGTTTGGATGCACACCAAAGAAGCAAAAGAGTGAATGCTGTCCTGTGAAAGTTTCCGACTTAAAAGACGTGTCTGCATTAAAGCTCATTACAGCTGAGTCAACCAAAGATGAAAATGAATACGCAGTTAAAGCTGTAATGTCCCCATTTCTAACAGATGTTGAAGCTCTTTTAAAGAGGGAAAACTGTGAAGTTTGCGCAGACAATCTTCTTTTATATGTTGAAGACAATGCAATATACACACAGAAGTTTCAATGTGAAAATGAGTTAATAAAACAATTTTATACTAAAGAAATAGTGTTGACAAGAGATGAAATAATAAAAGTTTGCTGTAATACAGTGGATCAGTCAAAGTGCAAGGATTGGTTTTCTGCTAGACAGTGCAGAATATCTGCAAGTACAAATTGTCACAGCATCAAAATCCGTGTTAAGAAATCCATTGCTTCTCTAGTTACTAACATGATATCTCCTAAGACTATCAGTACTCTATCACTTCGCTATGGAATCGAAAATGAATCTCGCGCAAGACAGCATTATAAACAATTATTTCACTGTGAAGTTACAGATGTTGGAATTATTATTAGCAAAGTACAACCTTGGCTATGCGCAAGTATTGATGGAATAGTTATCGTGGATGGTTGCATAAGCAAGGTCCTGGAATTAAAATGTCCTATCAGTTGTTCCAATAAAGTAATTGTAGACTTTGAAAAACAGGAGTGCAATGTAAAATACTTACAGTTTGAAAGAAATGAAGTCGTATTAATAAAAACAGTACCTTACTACACCCAAGTGCAAGTCCAAATGTATTTAAGTGGCTTAAGTGTTTGTGATTTATTTATATATTCTGGTGTACCACATGGTTCTTGCTGTGTACAAGTTCATCGTGATAAAAACTTCTTAAAAAATGTTATCACTAGTTGTGAAAAATTCTATTTCGAACATTATTTATCAGCATTGTATGCAGCAAGTCTAAAAACAAAGAACAGAGTTCAAAGTGAACAGCTTAAGCGTCAGTTCACAGGAAAAGATATTTGTAATGAAATATCCTAAACGAAAAAGTTGTACTACATGTTACAAACATCGTACAATAAGTCTGAGTCTCCAAAAATTATTTATATTTATATAAAGTAGATTAAGATTTAAAGTTATGTATAATGCATGCTCAACCTTATGAAGGTTCAATGGTTTTTTATGTTATAGTAAGGTATTTTTGTTAAAAACAATGACTTTAATACATAGACTTTCGCATTAACATTATTTATTGATAAAAATGTACAAACTTGTCAAAATACAAATATGCTGTATTCACACTGAGTCAAACAATAAAAATATATTGTTAATAAAAGTCTGCAATGTATGTATTGACTATTATCCTTATTCCTTTTGGTTTTTTTTGATTTTCTGAGAATATTGGTGGTTGTAAATTCACTAGTACACAGCATACATGCAATATATCATCAATGTGTTGAAATAAATATTCAGGAATCTTGTCGAATATTTTATAAATTCTTAAACGTTGCATTATACGCTCTACGTGAATTCTCACTTTTGCCACATTGTAAGTCTGAGCAGTTTCCTCATGGGTAAATTCTTTTTTTTTTTTACAAAAATGGAGACATAACGACCAACACTTTCTTACCCTTTTGATCAATTATTGTAGAAATGTTGGGAAAACCTTTATCAGCCAACACACAATCTCCATCTTCTAATAAGTCTACAAGACCAGATTCAATGGTAATTTGTGAATCACTCTTCCTTCCTCCGGCAACTTTTGATTTCAAGCAAATAAATCTTGATGGAGTAATTCCTATTAATACCTTAGCTGTAAAACCTTTTTTATAGTGTGAGTAGCAATATACACGATTATCCACTGATGACGGAACTTCAATTCTAAACTCAGTACAGTCTATGATTACACGTGTATTGCAATACTCTGGATAAAAACACTGTGGCATCGTTCGCTGGACAACATCTTTGATTGGCCAAAATACCAAATTTGAGGTAGCACTACTAAGCTGCTCCAAAACATGATGAAAAATTCTTGATATGGTGGTTCGATGCACAGAAAATAAAACAGACATTGCCGAAAATGATAATCCAGTCTTGATTCTTACTAGGAAAATAAAGAGATTATCTTTTTTGACAGCTTACACCTCTCAGGTTTACTAATTCTTTGTAATAAAAAATCGAACTTATTCAATGACACGCCAGCAAGATCAGACATCTGTTCATTATTTTTTACTGAATTAAAACCAGTAAAGGAATCAGTTTTCACTTCCACTTCACTATCACCTCCAACAGCTTTATCAACGTATGATTTTACTTCAGTTCCGCATCTTTTATTCTTGAACTTCGACTTAATCTCAAGAGTTACAATTTCATTAGCATCCAAAATTTCTGTTTGAACTTCAGCTTCACAGAAGTCAGATTTTTCATAGATGTATCTATTACACGTAAATGTATTTTCATGATAGCTACACTTGTTGAATATATTTACTTGACACTCTTGATCAATGCATACTTTTTCAGGCTGATGTACATTCATGTCCTCAGTAGAATTTTGAAAAAGACTCTCATCAGGAGTTTGAATGATATTTCCACTCATGACTGTTGCTGCAGTGCTCGTGAATGCTTTTTGGAGTCTCCTTTTCATGAAACGATGGTGCCCGTAACAATAACAAATAAATAGTGTCACAAAATCAGTGATCGTGACAGAGTTATTTCACATAAAACAATTTTGTTTACCTGTTCATAGCAGCGAATTCATTTACATGCTTTCTCTTGTAGACACCAGGAAAAATTGTTGGAAGATAAGAGGGACTGAATTGATTTTCTGACTTTTCATTGCCAATAAAATGACTGCTACATATCTTGTCATCGATCCGAGGAGTCCATAGTGATCCATCAGAACTATCCAATTGATTAACAAACAAAAAATAATTTGTTTACATTACTCCTTTGAGCAGCTGCTCAGCTGTAGCGTCTGCTTGTATACACTCTGATAAGTATGGTTATGTTACTCACTTCTTTCGACTTACAGCAGCAATCCATTTTTGTCTCTGGGTTAATTTCCAGTCATGTGTTGGGAATTTGTAAAATTTGCACTTACTATTTTCACTTGTGTTTTTGCAATCAATAACACAACAATAAGTACGGCCCATTTTATTTAATATTTACACGGTTATGCACAGACATTTACTCTCGCTGTTTCTCTATTTCTCCGCTGTTAAGCGCTGACAGTCACTCCGAAATCCCCTCCATCCGGCTGCTCACGGCGAATAGGGCTGAATTTTGACGTAGGCCTATAAGCTAATCGATACAAGTAATATTGTAAAGGAGATACATTTTTATCATTATTTTGATTTTGTTCAAATATAGGATTTTATCCTATATCTCCGTAAGAAAACAGTATAGGGAAAATCATGAGCTCTATATGAAAAGATAATTTTATTCAGAATAGAAGTTTGACCTACTTTATTCTTATTTTATTTTATTTATTTAACCAGAAACGGAAATACTTCTTTTGGAAGATTTTTTGGATCAACACAAAGATCATAATCCAATGCAATTTCTCCATTTATTGAAATAATTAATTTACATGAAACAGAATATAACAATATATCAAACAATATATCACAATATAACAAACATTAAAATTTACAAATGGGGTTGGCGAGCGAAGCTAGCAGGGGGGGGGGTACCCCCTAGTAATTTGTAAAAAAAAGTTCTCCGCCACCGCCACTATTTCAAGAATTTTCCCACTCAATTACTTACTCCCTCTCCGTTCTCCCCCTAAATTTTCACCCCACTTAGACCCCCGCAATTTTTTCCTAGTATGTTCTATATATATTATAACAAAAATATTGCCGCTGCCACTGCCGCCACCACCCTCAAATTCTCTCCTTTAGCTATTACTTTTCAACCACTGTTTATACTTATTATGTATACTACAAAGAATAGAAAAATTTGTAGGTAAATATTACACACACGTTGAACCTTTCCTTGGGGTAGTCGGTTTTTTTCCTTCTTGCCATTGTGTCGTTGGTTTTGCTTTTACATAGTCTTGAACATTCTTTTTTTCTCTGTAGATATACATTTTTTTTTCTAAAGAGAGAGTGAAAGAAATCTTATGTTTTAAATTTGCTAACCAAGAAAAATAATTACATGTCACTTTACGTTTACGTTTTACGTTTCAACTTACTTACTTAAACTACTACAAGCAACAACACAATGGCAAGAAGGAGACAAAGCGGCAACCCCAGGAGGTGGCATGAGCGTGTCTGTGTAAGTAATAACCCTCATTTTCGTTTTATATCCTATACTCGTATTCTATAATTGTAATAATTTCTATCTCTGACTTAATTTTTTTATACATACTTTTTTCTTTTCCGAATAGAAAGTAATAGAACTTAGATAGAGCTTACCAATTAATTATTGGACAACTTTGTAAATAAACGATTTACCTTGTTATAAGCCATCCATCATCAAACAGTTCGAAAAGTTCTAGGTATAGTTACTGGGACCCCTAAAAATTTTGTCCAAGTATTTATTGTAATAAAAATCTAAGTTTGAGTCGTGCTCTACGTAGTTAACAGTGTGTAGGTGCAAGTTCAACTCACAGATGATTGACATATTATCTGATGCTCGCATAAAAAATATATAGGGTTCTCTGCTAAACACCTAGACTTCATCTACGAAAATTCCAGGTAACTTGTTTTTCATCTTCAAGTTGAACTTACTTTAATGTGTTATTTGGCTCTAATTCGAATTCTAAGCATTTTACAATAAAATGAAAAAATTGTACATTTTTAAAAAATACAACTTTTTCTTACAAACATCAAATCATGACAATGCTTACAACTAGAGTTTACAGCCCAAAATCGATTTTTTACAGCTAAAAAACTAATCATTCGCCATAAAACTTTGCGAATTTACGTTATACATAAAAATGTTAAGAGTAAAAGTTGTAGACATTTTCAAAATATAACTTTCATCTCTAGAAGCGATTTTATGATAGATAAATTTAATAACAACTTTGGTGCAACATGCACCATCCGACTTGAACATTTTCGGGAACTTTCCAATATTCTTAGAAGATTAAAGTTATATTTTGGCCATTATCTCGTACATATATATATATATATATATATATATATATATATATATATATATATATATATATATATAAGATTAAGCCAATTTTTTAATTAAATTCTAAGAAATGCGTAATTTAGGAAATTCATAATCGTCGAGTACAAGGATCAATGAAGCTGATCCGAGTAACTATTGTTTATATCCCGGTTGAAAGTCACAGATAAAATACTATAAAAAAAAATTGTATATATTTTTCCATGCGGTATTTGCACCAAGAACATCGGATATGGAACAATAAAAAAAAAATTTATAAGAATTTATTGGCATTCTCATATACAATACGATAATATGTATCTGATTGTATGAGGTATAAACAATAGTATATAACTAAGTTTTATGGGACATATCTATTTATAGGAGTTTATAGATTAGTGCTTATAAGTTAAAACTCTCATAAAAATTGCTTATCCACTCTATCGGAATCTATTAGGTTTACGAATTATATGCTATTTATTAAAAAATGTTATAGGATTTTATCGGAAACAATATTGCGATACATAATTCATCATCCTTACTGTATTAGTTACTATAGGCCATTGCTTATAAGCTTGTTACGTTGTTTATATGTAAAAGAGGATAACTCTCAATTTTCATAATATTTTTTTATCGTAATTTATAATAATTTGAACATGAATCTCTGATCATTGTAATGAACTTTTATTGGAAAACTTTCATAAATGTATTTGAAACTTACAGTACTTTATTGATTTATGCAGATAATTGGTACTCTATCTATATAAGACTATATAATTTGTACAGGATATACAATACAAATATTGCCGTGGTTTTTATTCGCATGAGCAGATATTTATATAAAATTATTTTATAATAATTTATAGAAATTTTAGCAAAAATTTATATTTATTTGAATCAAATTTAATTGGAGAAAACTTATATCATTCTACTGCTCTTATAGTGATTTAATGGTTTATGCGGATTGGGACCATATTAAATAATCTTAGTTTATCGGATTATATAAACTATATACGATAAATGAAAAGAATCCTATTACTGTTGTTTTTACTTTCAAAATCAGGTATTTACAATACAGTATTTTTTTATAGTAATTGATAGAAATTGAAGTACGAATTTATATTCATATGAATCGACTTTTATTGGAGAAAACTTATATAATTTTGTAGTTTCTATAGGGATTTAATTGTCTAGTCAAATTGGCACCAGATTAAATAATATTAGTTTATCGGATTATATAAATTATATACGATAAAATAAACGAATATTACTGTGGTTTTTAGGCACGACCGCGACACGGAAGTGCCTTATAGTTTTGTCATCGAAAAATGTGTGAGCTGTGATATCTCACACAATTTTCGACCGATCCGGCTGAAATGTTGGGAGGAGTCTCCACTTGCACAAACCTAAAAACTAATTTTTTTTATCCTGATCGCACAGCGCGAGCGTCAGCTATCGTGCCTTACACGCAAAACGCTTCGCGTTTTGCGCGCCTTGCATCGGAAGCCGCGGCCATTAGGCCGCGTGTGGTGTGCTAGTTACTTACAATAATAAAAAACAACGAAAATTCTTACCTTGTGTATTGGTAATGCTCTCTGATGTATATTATATTCTTACCAGAGTTAACAGTGATAACAAAAGAGTGAATTTACGCAAGAGATTAAGCAAATTCTTTTTCTTATAAAAGTTTGATATTTTATTCAATCCTGCTCAATACTTCATGTTGGATCAGGGAATGAATAGATGCGAGTGAGTATAGACAAAAAGGTTTTTATTTGAGGATACAGACACAGGTGCGCCCTAGGCAGCGGCTAGTCGCGTTCTAAGCGCGCTCGCACGGACGGTCGGAGCATGGACCCGGATAGCGACGGGTGGGGGCTATGCGATGGTCGAGCACCATCTCTACTAACAGCTGAGAGCTACTACAACACTTCACATTATAGTTTTTCCTTTAAAAGGCGATGAAAGGACAAATACTTTATCAAGATTGGCATAGCAACTTGATGTTTAAGATTTATGTAATAGCATAGGGTGTTTCATTAATGCGATATTTGTAACTAATAAATAAAATACACATTTTCGCGAAATAGTTGTATTAAAAAGTAAAATAAATGCGTTGCTTACCGTACTTTTGGCTTCTAACTGTTTTAATTTTTTCTTTAGAATTTCCTCAGTAGAATTTACTGCATTATCATGTTTTTTTTAGTTTTTCCTTTGTAACTTGTTCGTCATCAGACATCTCTGTTGCTGTGTGTAGTAATGATTCAGGTGGAACGTTGGGGCGAGTCGTATTTATTGTGTCATTCAATTCTTCCAAGGAATCTGCATAAATTTATAAATAGAAATTGAAAAATAAATATAAAATAAAAACAACCCATATAGATCCAAATAAAATCATATAAAAAATAAAATTTACCACTGAAAAAGACGACGGTTGCATAATAACTTCCTTCTTCGTCAAGTATAGGGTATTTTTTTAATTTATCGTGTGATGATAATCAAAGTTCTTAATTTTAGAATCCTGGATTATCTTAAACTTTCCTTTCAAAGATCTTATATAAAAACACATTGGATTAGCTGAAACGGAATAAATTATTTTATATTAGTTAAGCTAATTAATACTAAATTTGCAGGATAAATGTTACAAAATTTGTTTTCAATAACTATGGTAAAGTAATACGCGAATCCGTATTTGTTTTTGAAGTACGTCAAAATAAATTGCTATTTGATCAAATAAAATACTATAAAAGTCTATAGAAAAATAATTAGCACAAACGCATGTAATTTACAATAAAATACTATAAGAGTCTATAAAAAATAATTAGTACAAACGTGGGTAATTTACAATAAAATACAATAAGACAAAGTTACTGTAAAAATACTATAAAATCTTATTACTTTAAATTTACGAGGCGATGATAACAAATTTGTATACATATACAGTAACACCGATGTTTACGATATACAGAATACGAGACTACGCCAAATGAATAATTACATGACTGCAAACAAGTTAATGAGAAAGAGAATGAGAATTACATATTTTGTGATAAACATACATGCGGCCGCAGCAGCTATCGCTCCCGACAGTCCCGACCCCTCCCCCCTTTTCTCGCGAAGAAAGCACGAATTTGACGACCAGTTATACGCGGAAACACAAAAAAAACACAAACCGCTATTCGTACACAAATGGATAATAGATGTCACGGACGCAAAATGACAAGTAAATTTCGAAAGATTTTCGATTATATTTTAAATGAGACTTACTTTGATGAAGAACTGATGAAAAAGGCCTGCCGGGAAACTGCAACCACGACGTCTACGAAGCAACTCTGTCAGGTTATGACACGACAACGCCGTTAAAAACTGGCTCCTCTCCTGCCGGGAAACTGCACCAACGACCTCGATCACGAAGTTTGCCAACTATGTCGCCGTGCGACTATCACGTCCGAACAATGACGAGACACTGACTTCTTTTCGCGCCTAGCGCCAATCAGCGCGCACCGCTAGGTGAGGAGAGGAACTGCGGCGAAATCAGTGGCGCCTGTGGCGGAGACACAGTGCTAATCCCACTCCGCTTCGCCCTCCTTCCTTTTGCGGGCAAAACACGAACGGTAGCTTGTGCCGATTTTCGGAAACGCGGGCAATATTTTTTTATTTTCTAAATTCTTATTTAATATAAAATTTTATCGGAGTCTATCTATGATTTCCGAGATGGCGTATTTGCAGATCTTGCTCGCGATAAAGTTAACAACTTTTTGCGATTACCAAAAAAGAGAGCGAGGATATGCGCATACTTCCCTTTACTTTCGATAGGCCAGCGACAGTCGGGGGCGATGCCTAAAAGTTTATAGCTCGCAGGGGTTTCCGGTATAATGTAAACGCTCATGTGTAGATTCAACGGCTCGAATAAGTGTATTATAAAAATATTTGCATGCGAGCGTGAGTTCGAACACGAGAAAATTTAAAAGTATATATTATATATATATATATATATATATATATATATATATATATATATGTTTTGTCCAATAAATTACTATAAATGTCTATTTTTAAATGTCATTATACGGTTTCTGCACCCGGATTTTCCTATATCTGCATATAGAATAATTATTTTTGATAAATATCTAAATTTTGAAAAAATATTGCTTTCTATTATATATATTCTATTCAAGATAATAAATTTCGTATAAATAAATTACAGTATTGCCCATTAATAATATTTCTGTACTTTCCTCATAAAAAATTATAAAATGTTTATATAGACAACCTTATAAAAAACAATAATTTTTAGTACTATAAAACTCTATAAAATTATTATCCGTTTATGCTAATAAATTTTTATACATCTAATCATTTGTTCATAATCTATAAAAACTTGTAAAATGTAGCGACAATAGGGCATATAAATCCATATAAAAATAATAATCTTATAACATTTTAAAACATGACAAAAATTTTAAAAAGAACTAAGTTCATGTATAAGCGGTGTATTGTACGGACTTAAAACTTGATGTTCAAGCTTTTGTCATGTATTTCAATATATTTATGTTGTTTGGTGACTTTAATAGAACTGGAAAATCTAGTTTGTTCTGATTTTGCGCGCTAGTTTGAAATATTGTTATGAGAGCGTGCACAGTCCATTGTAATCTACGTATGTACGCTTTTACGTACATTACGAAATAACTAAAATCGAAGTATTTATTATGACGAATATGGGGGTTCGCGAGCGAAGCGTGCAGGGGGTATCCCCTAGTAATTTTAATATAAAAATCAAAACTTACATATTTTTATTGGCCCTGTTAGAGGGTTTAGAGTTCAGCCTGTAATAGAGTTCGGTGGTTGTTCATAATGATATGGTTATTTATTGATTATTTTCATAACATTTTTTATTGTGCATTTGCCTTGATGCATGAAACTGCTGGCGATGCGAAGGCTCTGCGGTTCGCTCTGTCGGGACATGCGTGCTTCCGCTTCTACCTCCATCTCCTCTGCTGCCGCTAGATACTTATAGTTTGCGCAAAAAACCGCAAGGCAAGTAATTTACAACTGAATGTTGCCTGGCATGACTTGTCCTTTGCTCATTGGTAAACTATCTTCTCAAACCTGGTGGTACGTGACTTACCACGGAGCTATTCCCGGCTGAAAATAATCATATGAGAGCTCATATGAGCGATCATATGAGCCATCATATGAGCAATCATATGAGCGATCATATGAGATTTTCGACCGGATTCTCATATGAGCTCTCATATGAGCTCTCATATGATAAATCGCGATTTTTTATAAACATAAATAACCACATTACTTACTTTATTACCGCGCATTCTGACTTTTATTAGATTCTTTTTTATTACCACAGCTTTGTAAGGTACTTCTAGAATTTAATTTTAAATAAATATTATATTGAAAAAAACTTAGACTCGAGGAGAGTTGAACCCGAAACCTTAAGATTACGAAGCAAGCGTCCTAACCGCTCAGCCATCATCATCTTTGATATCTTTAGATTCTAATCATCATTATGATTTACACGTCCTTGTATGTTTCTCTTATTATTATACTCTATTATAATTACAATTAGTTTATTTTATAGTAGTAAGTAAGCCGGTATCGGGAGACATAACAAATGACGTCATCACTGGCTCATCTTTATCTTATCATGTAAACAAGTCATAAAGATAAGGTATCATGTTTATAAACAGTTAATTAAGATAAGGATATCTTGTTTATACGTGTGTAATTAAGATATCATGTTTACATAAACAAAGAAGCTATCTTTACCGCAATAATAATCCATGATGATACTTTTTTTTATTATGAAAACAGGTAATAAAGATAAGGTATCGCCAACGTCTTAAGCATTTATCTTGTAAACAATTAAGATAAATATGGATTGTTACTGACGTCATGTACACCTCTTATGACGTCATAAGATAATGAGATTTTTATGTATGATGAGTTTGTAGTACGTTTATAGAAATATTGTGGTCCTAAAAAGAACCGATTTTAATTGATAAATAAAAGTCTTAGAATAAAACTTTTTTGGTGCTATCCCCAATCAGTGTTGTTGTGTCCTTGATATTTGGAATCTTTATTTGCTTCCTTGTCAGGAACTCCTGTACCCTTCTTTTTTCGGGAATGATCCAGTATTGGAAGAATATTGAGGTAGATACTTTTGGAATCCAGAAGCCGGTTTATATTTCACTTCCTCTCCACCTGAACCTTCTTTCTTCTTCTTCTCCATATTGTGTTTGTCTATATTATGATTATGACTTGTCAAGTGTACGCGAAGCAATGAGAACATACTTATGCACAGTTGATATTTATAGAGAGTCGTAAGGAGTGGCAGTAGGGTGGGAGGTTTAGATGGTGTCACAAAAAGTGAATATTTTAATATTTTCTGGTTTATTACAAGATAGGAAGACATATGTACAAAGCGTAATGACAAAAAATAGCATGTATATTTATACTTTAATTATGTCAGTATAAATGTCTTTATATATATATCAAACAATTGAAAAGCAGCTATTTCACATAAGATTATATTTAAAATTATTTCCTCAATAGTATCTTTAAACTTATCGTGAATTATAATTTTAATATTTTCAGTGTATAAAGTATAATATTGTTGAAACATCTCATACGTCTTTAGTATAGAATTAGGGTCTTTCTCAATACCATCGTTTCTAATACAGTCAATTATAAACTTCTTAATATGAGAAACAATTTCATTCACTTTATCAACACACTCTTCAAGTTTACTCATACGTTCGTCAATACACTGTGAGACAATTTTTAACCCGCCAAAAGTGACTTGCTGCATGCATATCGATGGTTGATGATAAGCTGTTTTTTGTTTCTTTGCTCGTGGTGGTTGTTGACGTAGATTCTCACCATCAGTAACAGTAGCAGCAGCAGCAGCAGCAGCAGCAGCAGCAGCAGCAGCAGCAGCAGCAGCAGCAGCAGCAGCACCAGTGTAGTCATTGAAATGGGAAGCACTAACTGTATGCAGTACATCATCGTTTTCTTCGTCAATCAAAAGATTTGGAAAGATGGATGTTCCGACAGGTCTTTCTTCTATCAATATGGATTTGGTATTGTATGAAGAAGTAAACATCAGATCATGATTTTCCATGTACACCTTCGTTGGTCGAGCGTATTCACTTTGGAATCTGTACGCATCTTGGAAATAGCAATTTATAAGATCAAAGTAATTCTTGAAGACCTTCCAGCCAGATGCATCAAATTTGACGGATTTAAAACATGTTGTAGACGTTGAGAGTTTCACCACTGGTCGATAGCTTTCCTGGTAACTTTCTAAGCCAAGAGTAACGCGTTTCGAGTTTGACTTATTAATGGCGTAGGACGTGGAGAGCAGCATATTTGGCAGAACGTTCTGCACACGATATGGAGCACTGACACTTGATTGGGCCATGGTACGAAAAACAAGAGCCACAATATACAGAGTTACACTTAGCAAACGATCTCTCAAACTTTCACGAAAGAACTGATGGAGCTCCTCACTCTTCAAGTTCTTTTATACATTTTACCCCCCACTACCTCAAAGAAAATGATCGAATGCAGTGGGGAGAGATTTTCTGCGCGTGTATTCTCAGAACTTCACAAAGGAAATATCATATTCGTTAACCGTCAAAGGCTACGGTTACATTTCTCCGATTTTTTAAGAACAGGATGTTTACTCTACTACTACTACAACCGTCAGTTTTATCAGCTTCTCTTTCTCTTACAGATAAAGATTGAAATGAAATATAAAACTAAACAGTAAATATCACCGGATGTTAGTATTATAACCGTTAATAAATGCCTATGTATATGTACTTAGAACTATACAGCGAGTTGTGATGCAACAGGAAAAAATATATCATAGTACTACATTATGGAGTTAAAGGAATGAGTAAGGCTCTATAAATGAAAACATTTTTTATATTATGAAAGATTACACTTTATTCATATTTTTTACTACATGATATCTGATAATTATTATTATTACTTTACATACATTCTCGAAGTACATGTTTGATTACAAAATCCTGAGCCGCGCGAGGCTTCACTTCCAAACCTCCTAACATCTTTCGAGCGTACACGATGATTATTATTTCGTAACAGCTTTTTACAGAACGATACAACTACGGCATCATTTTTTCGTGAATCTCGCGAGAGCTTATGACAAAACGCGCGTAAGTTAGGTAGCCTAACCATATGGTAAAGGAACATAACACAATACTGGCCACACACCTGTGAATCAAAACTTTGCAACTTTTTTTATTCCATTGATACCGCTTGCAATTTCTTTTGAGTCGTTTAAGATGATGTTGGGACATTGGTGGTAGTCCGTAACTGTCAAAGTATGTTCCATAACCGTTTGAGTCTATGTAGATAGCAATGCAATGTGTTCCTTTCTTCGTGTGATCATCTGTATTAGCTATGATGGCCGCGGGGTATTCCAAAACGTCTTGACGGTTAACGGGTCAAGAGCTTTTAGTAATTCTTGTGTATTCATTCTATTATTATTATTATTATTATTTCAGCAATGATCGACTACGTCCTCTTCGTGTGTCGCGTAAATAGACGAAGAAGTAGCTGTACGTACCCGCGAGTTTAGTTTGCAGTACAATGCATCACTCAATTTCTGTGCAGAATCTTGCGTTATACCTTCAGCTATAGAGTGTAACCACTTTCGTAGCACATATGCATGATTGAGAGCACAATCGCGACTGGAGTTTATACCTTGAATGCCATGATTTAAACACATGAAGTTACCTGAATAATTTATTTTCAATTCGTCAAAATTCGGGGCATACATTTCTTCAACGTTCACAACTTCTCGACACATTACAGTCTCCAGGAATCTCCAATTGTCATGACCGCGTGTAAAAATACGTATAGCCACTTTGGCTATTTGTTGTAAATGATACTGTAGTTGTTCAATGGTGATGTCACCTTCATGCCAACGAATTCCATGAAAATGATTAGAGATGTAGTCGTTAGTTCTTTTAAGTCCAGTTGCAAGTTCTTCAAATCTATAGGGTTCCTTAACTATCCAATGTTGGACGATTCTGTGTTCTAAACCAAGACACCAACTTCTTTAGGTGTAAACTTGTTGTTACGGTCTCTCAAACCCTGAATATTGATAACGTAATCCATGATACTATAAAAAATTGACACAGTCGATCCAAACTCGCTCACTTCTCAAACGTCACTGAGAGTATGACGTTTAGCTTTTTTGCTCATCTATAGCATAGAGGCGCTGCTGTTGCTTCTTTCCCCATCCCTCTTCTCCTTCTCCACCTTCTCCTCTTACTTTTCCATCGCTTTAACAGTATTATGCATTAAAATCCGTTATTATTTGCCTACTTGAATCTATTTCCAAGACATTGTCGTATTCGGCGTAAATTATACAATTGATTGTAGATTCAAGTGCTCTTTCAAATCTTACCTCTACACGAACACTGCCGTGCTTTATTAAATTCCAATGAGAAACTGAATTTGCTGATAAATCAGGCGTTAGATCAAAAGCAAATAATGTATACCCTTCATCGTAGTCCGATCGTGAGATAATTAATGCTTCGTTTAGAAAATGAATTCCAGTCCCAGAATATAGTGTATGAAACGAGTCGATAAATAATTGACTTTCACCCGTAAATCGAGGCTGCAATGGTTTGCTGGGAATCTGGACACCATCCACATAAAGAGAAATATAGTTTATATTAAAATGTTGGAAATTAAATGGATTAAACTTTCTATTTCCATTGAATGCCTTGTTATCCACAAATCCAATGATTATTCTTTTGGGTATTTGACCTAGAATAACGTTGTCCAGTGTATCGCCAAGAATACCTCTATGCATTGTAAATGCCTTCACCTCCACACGATTGATTGGGTATTTAGCAGTGGCTTTTGTAAGTGCATTAGCATGAGCTAGTATAACACCTGGACTTATTTTAACTCGACGCACAATCAGTGAAGCTTCCTTAATGCGTATAGTAAATTTATCATCATCTGTAAAATCCATCAAACAAAAAGCATCCTTACTCCTAACCAATCGTAATCGCAGTTCAACACCATTTAACAGAAATTTATTTTGATTAAAAACATCGCAATGCAAATGACCGAGTAAATCAGTACGCTTGGTATTGGGAGACGCTGCCCATTTTCCAGGGGTATCCGCATACCAGAGTCCACTCGTGAGATGTGATTCCATACTACTCTTTAAATAATTTAACAGTGTTTCGATGTAAGCTCGGTAAGGATAAGCATTGTTTGGTGGTGAAACCAATTTTTGATTAAAGAAAACGTCTATTTGGTTAAATAGCGAATGTAACGTGTTATTTATTGCTGCTACCTTCGGATACTCTGTAGCTTTAGCTGCTTCTGTTATTTCAACATTTGGCTCTATCTGCATACGAATGCTTAGCATTGTGTGTGCAAGATCGAGATAATCACTACCAGCTGGAACGACGAATTCCAACGGTCCATCGTCTGTTAGCGAAGAAACTGGTTTATAATGTATAAATTGAGAGCTTTCCACCGAAGTCTGTGTAGGTGGTAATGTAAATAAATCTAATTCTGATTTCATGCATTCGCATGAGTTTGAGTGTAGAAAAGCGATATTATATAATATCTATGTAGATCCAAAAATATCGCTCACACTGCGTTGTTTTCTCTTCTTCCTTGGCTTATTCTTACCCGCTTTCTTTTTCGTAGATTTGCGAACACTGACACGGCTCTTCTTCTTCTTCTTCTTTACACGGCCACTTTTACTGCTGATGCGTACAGCTGAACTGTTCTTGGACGATTGACGCTTCCGCTTTTTAGCGCGTATCTTATATCCTGATCCCTTCATTATAGCGGCAATTTTATCAGCGGCTTTATGCTTAAGATTTTTACCGGACTCACGCATGCGCATATTTACAGCTTGTTTAAAATTGCTTCCGTGATTTCCCACATCATCTAGTACATGCATTCCTGTTCTGATAGCTTTTTTCCAACGGCTTTAGCACCACTCGTAATGTAAGGTAAAACTCTTCGAAATAATCCACTCAAAAAGCTGCCGATTCCACCATGACCTCGCTGATAAGTTGAACCTGCAAACACTCGACGTATTCCTCCTCCACCATCACCACCACCGATTTGATCGGCATAGTATTCTGCGTAGTAAGCCATTTTTTCTCAGAGAATGCGCTTGAAATGTAGTGTTACGGTCAACGTCCCGTACTCGAATGGTATATGATTCCCATTTTCATCTCTTATATCTATTATTATATTCTGAAATGTGTTATTTAACAAAGGTAGATAAATTCCCGGTGCAAATTGTTTGACCACTCTCGCACCAAATTTACATTTTGAATTATCGAGTGTTACTATGCGCAAAAGGGATGCTTGAACGTCACCGACTGTGTACGGAATACAAATATCTGAGTAAACGAAAAATTGATCAGCTATCGCTCTTGCCAAACAACCAGGTCTGTTTCCTACCAATGTTGCATTTTTTTCGACTCTACAGATGGAATCATGGGTATAAATTCCTGATTTCTATATTTTTCATTCTCAAAGCCAAATATTCGTTTGATCTTTTCGCTCAAGCTGAAAAAATGAGTTTCCTTACATTCACACTTTTCATGTAAATTGTAATAACCACTTTTTTTCTTTGCCTGTTCAATACGTAAGTGAGATTCAGGTATATTGTTTATAGCTTCTGTGAGATTGTTGAGATTCTCGTAAACACCTGGTGGAAATATGGCATCGTTGTGTTTGTCGTTTGTCCAATCCGGTAAATATTCAGATATGTCTCTCTTTCTTGCAACTGCTATTCTACGTGCGTTAACAAACTTTATATTACATTCGTGTTTCTGAATATGCATCATCGTACATGGTATGCTGATTTCCGTGAGAGCAACACTCCACTTACCATGCAGATGTACTTCGTGCGATAAGTGCGTGGTGAAGCAAGATATTGTATTTTCAGAAAAATATTTCATACTAGTGTTACTCGGTAATATCAAATAAAATTCGTCCTCAGCCATGTTTAAAGTGTAACGATTTCGCTTGCTTTAATCCACGAATTAAATTTATCAGGATAGCCAAGCCACTTTACAAAAATTTCTTTTTTAACACCACGTCCCGTACTCTTGATCACACGTTCCACTTTAAATTCCTTATTTTGTGACAACCGATCATCGCCAACTCGAACTAGTTCTTCGGGATAAAAAAATCCGTCGATTATTTCACCTTCTAAATCAGTCAATTCATAGGTGAAGAGATTTTGACGACGAGAGACACGGGTAATCTTAAAGATCTCTTCACTGTAATTCTTTTCGTAACCTTTATCGCAGGTGCCTTTCAACCGACTGATGCGAACATGATCACCCGCGCTGTATATATGTGCTCTAGACTTTTTTCTCTGACTAAGAGCTCTTTTTTCTAAATTTTTTCTTGCCACAACTGCGTTACGAATATTTACAACTGCCGGAACCATTTTAGTACCACTATGCATAGTGTGATTATACGCGTAAACGATATTTTCAATAACATCCATATACCTATGAGTATTTTTGTGAGTAAAATATCGGAACATACGTTCTTTGAGCGTGCGATTTAGACGCTCGACGACGGTTGCTTTAACATCAGGATTACGTGCTACTCGAAAATTAATCTTGTGTTGTTTTATATAATTTTGAAAATCTGATCCGACAAACTCTTTGCCTCGATCAGTTTGTATAAGAATTGGGCATCGCCCATCGGCTCTTTTTAAGATTTTGTCGAAAGCAGCTACAACACTTTTTGTACTTTTGTCACGTAAAGGCTCGACCCAAGCATATTTACTGAGAACATCTATGACTACAAGTAAATACGCAAAATTATCGTTATACGTTTTGAGAGATTGCATGTCACACAAATCCATTTCCCAACAATCATCCACATTAGTGACATTGTACATCAATCTAGAAAATTTTCGTCTAATAGGTTTGTGTAGTATGTATGCATCTTGATTACTTAACCACTCATTAATCTCGCTTTTCTTCTTCTTATTTTTACCATTGATTCGTAACAGATTACGTGCACCAGCGTATCCAGTCTCGTGTCTAGTGTCAAAGTATTGATTTTCATAAGACATGTTAAATTTTATAAGCCTGCTACTTGTTGTCTGCTTATTGCGGTATGGATTTTTTTTTATTCAAACGTGCACTATAGCGTTGTGCGGCCGCGAGTCTAGTACCTTGTTCCAAAGTCTGAACGCTCTCGGAATTATTTCTCTTGGTTGAAGGAATTTTGTTTAATGCACGTTTCAAAGTTTCCCTAATTTTTATTACCTCTGGATTACTTATTAATTTGGGTGGAGTGTCAGTTGTTGCTATAAAATTAGCTAATTGAAATCTTCCTACAGGTTCTTCAACAGGTCTACTCCGTACCACGTCTTCTAGTAAATCTATAATATTTGAGTGTGGTATAGCTTTATCATCAATGCTAACTGTACCTGAATTATCCCATTTAATACGATGCGATGCTGATTTCCAATGTTGAAGCAATAAACGTGCTTTTCTCACATAACCCTTGGAAATGCTTGCAAGTATCGCTTCATCGGCCAATGGACTCGATATATCTTCATTTTCATGCTCTACATCATGTATATTTGCATCTGATAAAAGTTCCTGACGTTCCAAATTTTTAAAATGAAGATATATTCTAAAAATTTGTAAATATTTTTGACATTTTTCACGTTCATCGGTGATACTTTTTGAAAAAAGTATATCGTGCATCTCAGCATCGAGACGACTTAAATTATCACCCTTTGTCTGTATCGTTGGCTCTAAAGCATTAATCGACTCTTCTAATATATGTTGTTGTTGTTGTTGATGCTGTTGCTTCGTTACTCTCTCGTATGTTTCCTCTGGTACAATGACCATTTTACGAGCGTGCTCCATATTTTAATTTCCAGAGACTCCAAATATTTTTGACACAAGTGCACCTATAATTGGTGCAAGTAACATTGGTAAAAATGCACCACCGTTTTGAATAAGGACGCGTTTCTTTTTTTCCACTCTTTTTCACTGTTATTACTACTGGATTTCTTTAATAATTTTCTCAAGACACTTTTATGTTTTTTTAACTTTGACTTGTGTGAGCTTTTTATTTTAACGACTCCGCGCAATACATTTAACACGCACTCGCATATGCTTTTAATGAGTTTTTTATCAGCTACACGTAACAGTGCTAAGCGCTGTTGACTATCTGCATGACAAAGAGCATTCAATACTGCGACACACTTTTTTGTAAAATGCTTTGGTAGGCATCCACACCTTGTATCTTCTTCTTCTTCTTCTTCAGTAGCAGCAGCAGCACCACCACCACCTCCACGCTGTCTTCTACGCTGTCTACGACTATCGGTTCTCGCAGACGCTCCTCTCCCTGCCATTGTTTCAATCAGACTGAAGCTTTAATCATAGAATCCTCTACTTTTATCGGAATTTCTTATTCTTCTTCGGTACATATGCGTAACTCAATTTATCATCGGGAAAAACAGAGGTACGGAAACGAAATTCATCCTCGGTCGACTGTTTCAAATCCAACAAAAGATAGCCATAAGAAGTTGACGTACTATCAAGATACGCTTCTTGTAAAAATTTGGGTCTTCGGGATAGACTTGACGCGCTAGATATTGTATTTGTGAACGATCACGTGGATTTTTAAAAATAACGAGGTAATTTGCATTTAATGAGATATCGCGTTGACCAGCTCCTTTGTGAAAAAAGATTTTGTGTAATAAAAATCACACTTAAATTCTTATGATGACTTCCCTTTATAAATAAATCGAGAATAATGTTATTCGAAGATTCTCTCATTAAATCATCGATAATCAATAATTTTTTCTTTTCATTTCTTGAGAATAATCTGAAGGTTGAGGCAATCCCTCGTGAAATTCAACAATTTTTTTTCTACTCTCCCTACTTATGCCTCCTGGAACAAAGTCTGTCTCATACGTAGACTGCCACTCGGCATAATAGAGTAATATCCGATCAAAAGTTACACTGCACATGAGTGGAAGATGTCGAAGAAACCTTTTGACAAAAACTGTTTTACCACATCCCGTGGGTCCGCTAACGATACACGTAAACGGATGTTTGAATCGCATATCCATTTCGCCGAGTACTCACACACACACTCACACACGAGAGATTTTCCTTAAAATAAGCTTATGGCACGCGGACGGTCGGCGGCGGCGGCGGCGGCGGCGCGGCACGGCACACGTAAAAATAAGCTAATTTTACGTGTGCTGAATCACAAGCTGTTATTACCGCTGTTTAAGCTGATATTCGTGTCCAACAAGCTAAATAACACCGCGAGTAAGCTGAATTATGCGTTAAAATGAGCTAAATTTCCATAAGAAGCGTTCTCTTCGATGACAGAAGCTATACTGAGGATATCAAAATGTGTTAGGGATCTTTTAAATCGAAAAATAAGGAAATTATATAAAAATTTGTGTTTATTTTTATTTACAATTAATACATCCAAAAAGTTAATTATTCTTATATCCAAAAGGTAGAGACTTACGTGACGTAAGGTATCGTCGTTTTTTCAATACAACACAACATGTTTTCGATTCTTCACGCGTTACAACTTCATGCATTTCAGTTCTTCTGATAGCTTTGAATTTTAAGCGTATTTTACTACATTCATCATTCATTTTTTCAGATTCGTGATCTTCGTTTGCAAAGGCATCGTTAATCAAATTCTTAATGCTATCAAAATTAATTTTTACACCGTTTGAGAAGTTTAATGAGATACCTTTTACTTTACAACATTCTATTTTATCATCTTTATTGGGTGTTACAGCTGTGTAAGCGTAAAACTTTGGTCCTCCCGAAACAAAATTACTTATATACGTATTCTCACCATAACCACAAAGTTAATCTGTCATATCACCTAGTTTAGAGCCAATAAAAGGTTTATACTCATCCGAAGCATCGTCATGCAAAACAAATATACAAGAATCTGTGTCATAATAAAGAACACGATCACCCAACCTTCTCAAGTAATTATATAGTTCTAAACGTGCTTGAGCAGTGGTGTAAGCCGCAATCACGACACTCGTATGTGGGGCAGGAGTGACAGCCTCATCCTTGTATTGCCAATTCACGTACACTATCTCATCATTAATTGCTAGTATATCATTAACATCTCTTTCCGGACAAGTAAGAAGTTTTAAAAGTGATTCACGTGATTTTACAACTTCAGTTTGTTTCAAATTACTCCGTTGTCCAAACTTACCCCAAAATGAATTTAAGCAGAGCTTAGCAACAGCTCGTAACCCTGAATTTTTTTCGATATTATTTTTATCCAAAGTTACACCCTCATCGAGTTTATACTGTTCAATGTATTGTAATTTAGTTGCTTCATCAGTACACCATGAGGGCCATCCGCTAGCCTCTTGCTTGATTTTTAAGAAAGTATTTACGTATTCAGCAAAAAGACCTCCGCTACCATCAATTTGATTATATTGTGTCATCTCATATTGCCAAATAATATAAATTTTCGTAATACTGTAACCGAGTTCAACAGCTTTACGCAACTCATCAGCAACCCAGGTGCCCGTGAATTCACGCATTTTTGGGTCTTCGTGATTGCAGTCACACTGCTGCATTTCTTCGCAGCATGAGCGACAAAGAGCAAAAAGAAGACGTCCGTGCATTTTAATTGGTAAGAGTCGAATGTGCAGGTCGCGCGGTGGTAAGATACTACATTTAACTAATCCTTCAATATTGTTGAGATTATTGTTATTCCCCTGCATTAATTCGTTGCAGTCTTCACCAATTAAAATTCGCGGATGTCCTACGGGAAATCGACCTCTTTTACACACGTACGGATAAAGAGAGCATATATCTGTATATTGAATTTTTTCGTTATTTCCGATCGTGTACTCAGTAACTATATTCTCCGTTCTACCTCCAAAAAAAGCATCGCGCGGATTCAACGTTATACGACTCATAAGAGGATGCTGTGTTACATATTCGTAGATTTCGCGATTCTCTGCTTTTATCAAATCAAAAGTACATTCCCATATCTCTCGTACTTCGTAACCCAGGGCTTTTATTTTTTGAATTTTCCGAAAAGTATTCTCGTACGACTCATCCATAGTTCTGCCGTATGACATTATTTTATCTCGTCGTTTATTAAAGCAAATAGGGCAACCGTGTGTGTAACAGCCTTGATATTCTAAGACAATACCTTTATTTGCATTGTCATTTTCCGGAGGTATATAGCCATCTACACGAAACCCTTCTGGAAGCATAAATTCACGTGCTCTACCCGCGTGTATGATTTCCCGACCAATCTCACGTTCACAGTGTAACAGCCACTGTATTGACTTTTGCGAATGATTATCAGCGCGTCGATATCCACCTGCTGGAATGATACCGATAGTTTTTTCGCGTAAGAAATTTTTTCTATACACAATGGAGCATGCAGAAGCTATGGTCGTTGCCTCTGTAAACGGACAAGTATTCCCACACTTAATGAAAATTTTCCGAAAAGCCATGCATGCAAGTCTTAAAATTTCTACATCCATACGGCAATAATCGAGTATTTCACGTTGAAAATCAAACTCATAAATATTTCGGTTCTCCTCATACCATACAATAAACGTTTCCCTCTCAGACGTCGACATGGCATTAGGCGCATAGAACGATGCTTCGGGTAAAGCCCCAACATAATTTTGATTATCTAAAGTATTGAATAGATGAGCAAAATATCCTTTTTTGCTAGCTGGCGGTAGAAAAAAGGTTTGTGGTAAAGCAACTTAATTTCATGTGAAAATAGTTTAAGCTATCAATAAATTTTGTTCGCCCGCATTGAAGCATAATTATATTTTGTCCATTCAATATTACGTTCGGTACTATTGAGGTATTTTCAACGATTTCTCTCAAAATAAATTGCGCATCAAACCCACGAGAGTTATGAGCAATACAAATTATTTGACCGAAGGTAGTTTTCTCGCGTACTGTCAAACCTGTTAATTGTTTAACTGGATCATCGCGAAATATATGCTCTCTTACACCACACGTATGGCATAGTATATTTATATTTTCATCATCCATGCAATCATCGCAAACCTGTTGTACAACACATAGATTTGGAATGTGTATGTTTATCTCTGTATGTTCACAGTAAGCAGACTCTTGACGCGTCTCAAAGTCATAAAAAATAAATAAGTTTTTCTTTGGGGATTTACGATTAATCTGTGCGTTAACATTACGTCCAATGGGTTGAATATAACAGAGCTGATTTACATCATGTTTTTTGCGACATAAGTTGCACCATTTGATTCCACACTCGTGCTTTGACTTGTAGATATGAATTCGTTTGCAACACATATTACAAACTTTTACTACATCGCATATTTTTTTATTATTTTTTGTATGACCCATCTATTTTGTGACGGTCGAAACATATTTGTCCGTAAAATTCTCGGTTACATTCTACACACTTTATAATATCTATATTAGAATTACACGTTGGCGCATAAAAACACCTGTCACATTTGGCTGTGCATCTATGCTCATCTACGTATCTATAGCTTTTATTACAATTTTCGCAGAAAAAACGATTGCGTGCAGCACCGGTTAAATTTAATATTGTATCGAAATGACGCCTTCGCGCGTCGTACAAAAGATTTATAACGTCAAAAGAATTTGAATTTAACAGAGGTCTTCCATCATAAAAGGGCGGTTCTCCACTTCCAAAAGATAAACTATCGTATATTACAATAGCGATATTTTTTGCAACATAATACCGCTGATACGTCTCTATTTCTCGTATACCGCACCCGTTTGCAGGAATTACGACGTTTGCATTAATAGTAAGGAGATTTGCGTGCTCTTTTTGCATACCACGTCTGCTATCTCTGACAATATTCCAAGTATCAATGGCTTCGTTTGAAAAGAATTTTTTATACATCATAAAAGCCTCCCCGACAATTAAAGCTCTTGGCAAGCATAAATTATCGTTATTTCTTATAGATACAACCGATCTCTGAGATAAGCTATCAACACTCATCCTCTTTCTACTTCCACCTCGGCCACCATTAGGTATATTAACAAGTGTTAATGTTAGAATAAAGCTCTCATCTATTTGAAAATCCTCATTACTCTGAGCTAATCCGCTTATTAAATTCCATAAATCATTGTAAAAAAAATTATTTACTAATCGTAAAGATAACCCACCCGGGCCTCGTGCAAAATTTAAACTTCTAACGGAGACGCCAATCATGTCGTTTTCATTACATAATGAAATTATACAGGGTGTTTCATTTTAAACCGACCACGACAAAAACCCATGGAAAAACTAATTTTAACGAAAAATGACCTTAACAAAAGTTGAAGGGGGTAAAGGGGGCCATCGAATGACACAAACACCTATGACCTTGAACTTGATTTTCAAGGTCATTTGAGGGTAATTGTGATTTTTTAAAATAGGAACCTCTATTTTAGACCTTGGAATCGGATAGAGCGGAAAAAATTACGTCGCAAAGGATATTTTAAGTTTGCTTTGGTGACCTTGAGAAGGTCAATTCAAGGTCAAATAACAAAAAATCTGCTAAACAGCTGTTTGTCTGGTTTTATTTTACTGATATCGAAAGATGACCTTGACAAAAGTTGAAGGGAGCAAAAGGGGCCATCTAATGACACCAACACCTTTGACCTTGAACTCGATTTTCAAGGTTATTTGAAGGTCATTGTATTTTTTTAACGGGAACCCCTATTTTTGACCTTGGAATACGGAGCAGCGGAAAAAATTACGTCGGAAATGACATTTCAAGTTTGCCTTAGTGACCTTGAGAAGGTCAATTCAAGGTCAAATAAGAAGTATCAGACTAAGATTGTTTTCCTTTCAATTTTTTCGTAGAATTATCATTTTGTTATTGTCATAAACATTAAGAGAATAATTGACTTAAAATGTAATTATGCTTTGCTGACTTCAAAGCCATTTTGTAAGGTCAAAAGTGCAAAAATGCAATATCAAATGTTATGTGGAGTCCATATTTATATCCTAACTTTAGTGTTGCCCAGGAATAACGACGTGGACGTAATAGGATTGTGTTCCCTTTGGGGTGCTTGATTAGAGTGAGTCTCCTTGCCTCTCACTTTTATTATGTACAGATTTGAATGTAGGTGCCCAAAGACACCACCATTTTTTTGGATTCTATTCAGTTCTTGGGATGTTTTCGTAAGCGAATTTTTATCCTATCTTTAGCGTTACTCAGGAACGACGTGGACACAATTGGCTACTAATTTTCTTCATCGAATTTGGCCTGAATTTATTGTTGAAATAAATAATTTATTTTGTAAAGATGATTTTTCATGTTGAATTTTCCCGCGACTCATTGTTGAAATAGACATTTTTTCTAATAAGAGATCTCTTTTCATATGAATTTATCCTCTACTCATTGTTACTTACACTTAGTATTCAATAGTTTACTAGTTATTGAATAGTTATTGATTAGCCAAACTAATCAAATATCATTTGTTTAACATTTTCTCTTTTTCATTCATTGACCTTTATTTTTTCTATTAAAATTTATTACTCATCGAAAGCTATCTAATTTGTTCAGTTTGGTAAAAACAAAATTTTTTATTGAACTTGTTATAAATTTTTAACAATGGCTGATTGTCCAGCCGCTGAAAGGGTTGATATTTTATTGATTCTTGGTGAATCTAGACGTAATTATCGACAAGCTGCAGCCTTGCATCGAATTCGATATCCCGATAGAAGACATCCAAGTCATACAACCATTCGTGAGATTTACCGTAGAGCTCAACAAGGGCAACTAGCACGGGTTAGAGAACGTCGTAATTACAACGGAGATGATCTTCGTGTAATGGTCGTTTTAGCAATGGTTCATTTGAATCCCCACGTTAGTACCCGTGAAATTCAAAGGCAAAGTGGTATACCTATGGCTACTGCTTGGAGAATACTGAGAAGTCAACGTTATCATCCATATCATATTACTTTGACTCAGGATCTCACACCTGCTTATATGAGGTTAAGGCTACAGTTTTGCCAATGGGCACGACAAATGATTGCTAATGATCGTCACTTTTTTCAATACGTAATGTTTTCTGATGAAGCAAAATTCAAAAGCAATGGAGAGCTTAACCGACACAACTGTCATTATTGGTCGAATGTTAATCCGCATTGGTACAGGCAGATAGATAACCAAAATCGTTGGAGTCTTGATGTTTGGTGTGGAATTGTTAACGGATACCTTGTAGGCCCATACTTTTTCGATGAAAATGAAAATGGCCATAATTTTTTACAGTTCCTGAGAGAACGTCTTCCAGTACTTCTTAAAGAAGTAGATTTATACACAAGAGCAAGAATGTGGATTCAATTAGATGGAGCTCCTGCGCACTATGCTCGAATAGTTAGACAATATCTTAATCAAAATTACCGTGATAGGTGGATCGGACACACTGGACATGGAGATTTGGGTGTTCGATGGCCACCGAGATCTCCAGATATGACATCACCCGATTTCTATTTGTGGGGGTATTTGAAAGATGTTGTTTATGAACATGAAACTACAACAAGGGAAGATATGATCCACAGAATTCAAACCGCTTGTGAAAACATCCCAAGAGCTGTATTACTCAGAACAGTAGAACATTTTCAGCAGCGAATTGAATTGTGTATCCAACAAAATGGTGGTGTCTTTGAGCACCTGCGTTGAATTTTGAGCAAAAGTGAGAGGCAAGGGGACTCACTCTAATCAAGCACCCCAAAGGGAACACAATCCTATTACGTCCACGTCGTTGTTCCTGGGTAACGCTAAAGTTAGGATATAAATATGGACTTCACATAACATTTGATATTGCATTTTTGCACTTTTGACCTTACAAAATAGCTTTAAAGTCAGCAAAGCATAATCACATTTTAAGTCAATTATTAATGTTTATTACAATAACAAAATGATAATTCTACGAAAAAATTGAAAGGAAAACAATCTTAGTCTGATACTTCTTATTTGACCTTGAATTGACCTTCTGAAGGTCACTAAGGCAAACTTGAAATGTCATTTCCGACGTAATTTTTTCCGCTGCTCCGTATTCCGAGGTCAAAAATAGGGGTTCCCGTTAAAAAAATACAATGACCTTCAAATGACCTTGAAAATCGAATTCAAGGTCAAAGATGTTGGTGTCATTAGATGGCCCCTTTTGCTCCCTTCAACTTTTGTCAATGTCATCTTTCGACATCAGTAAAATAAAATCAGACAAACAGCTGTTTAGCAGATTTTTTGTTATTTGACCTTGAATTGACCTTCTCAAGGTCACCAAAGCAAACTTAAAATATCCTTTGCGACGTAATTTTTTCCGCTCTATCCGATTCCAAGGTCTAAAATAGAGGTTCCTATTTAAAAAAATCACAATTACCCTCAAATGACCTTGAAAATCGAGTTCAAGGTCATAGGTGTTTGTGTCATTTGATGGCCCCCTTTACCCCCTTCAACTTTTGTTAAGGTCATTTTTCGTTAAAATTAGTTTTTCCATGGTTTTTTGTCGTGGTCGGATTAAAATGAAACACCCGTATAAGAATAAATATCGCGAATAACTAACTCCAACCAAACTATCGGATTTATAGATCCATCCTTCGGTGGAGATCTTATTTTTAGCAGAATACGTCTACCTTCTATTTTATACTTAGATATATAATGCGAATTTGGTTAGAAAATATCAAAACGATTACCAGGAGGCTGGATATCCTCATCCTCTCTTTCCTCATCGACTCCTTGATAATTCATATTATCGTCTGTTTCGCTTCTCTCATCATCCTCCTCGCTGATCTCCTCCTCCGCCTCCTCATTCTCCTCACTGGACTGATTATCCTCTTGTTCGTAGTCAGACAAATCATCATTATTGCTGCTTGAATTTTCAATTCTTCTTCTTTGTCCTCTACCAGCTTGAATAAAAAAATCACTTTCATCGGCCTCGTAATCCTGCGATTCTACAGAAGTATTGGTGTTCGAAGATGATGTAGATAAGGCAAAAATGGTTGTAGAAGAAGAACAAGATGAATCGTCAGAGTGATTATGTTCTGAAAAAATTTATTGAATACAAAATATTTGAATACCCTATTTTACACTTTCTTATTTTTAAATTATTCTTCTGGTGGTCCTGAAAAACTCCGTCCCAGGCGATTAAACACTTCAGGTAAATTTTCAGTGTCTAACAGTATGGAATTTTTATCTTTACAAGCATTGAAAAACCAACGTATTTCTTGTGCTCTTCGAACATACATGATACGCATGATATCTTGTTTCAAAGCCCTGGGGTACTTTGCAAATCCTTCGAGACCACGTCGAATAACTTAAATAATATTTAAAAATAAGAATTTATTTCAAGAAAAATGTATATTTAAATACAGCATAATACTCACGTTCATTAATTTGACGATCTCTTGGATTACCCTGGTTAAAAAAATGCTCGGTGACCAATCCTCCTGCGCTTCTTCTTGTGTACCACATTTTTTCGGGTTCTACTGGTCGGGCCAAAAAGTCGAGGATTTGTTGCGGTCTTTTAACACATGGATGCTCGGCATACTCAATAATATTCTCGCTTTCATCAGCTGCTCGTTCCATCAAGCGCTGTAGAATATTATTAGCAGCAGCTGTTGGCTCTATACATGTGGCAAGAAGGTGGTCAACATTAACCATGCGCTGAGAATCCCTATTGGCAGGTACATCTTCAGCCTCTTCCGCTCTAGCATCGTGCTCATTCTGCGCTCTCTCTCTACTGCTTCATCTTCCTCCTCCTCCTCCTCCTCCTCCATCGCCTCATTCACCTGAAGACGCACCGCTGCAGGCGCCGCAGCCACCGCTGCTGCTGCTGCTTCTCTCCTTACGGCTTCGCTCTCCTCCGCCCGCAACTTCTCTCCGTGTGCATCGGCAGCGCTCACCCCCACCATTTCAGCCGGTACAAACTGTACATCGGCTACAGCATTCAGCGCTTGCGCTGCATCCTCCTCTTCCGTCTCACTTGCCTCTCTTTCTTCCTCCTCCACCTCCTCCTCCTCCTCTTCCTCCTCACCTTCATCCGATGACGTAGGTTCAACATATTCACTCGATGTGTATTCTGTAATATTATCATCATCTTCATCAGAGGTTATGTCGGCTAACAAATTTTCTAACGCTGAAATGTAAAACAATTTTATTTTAAAAATACAGAGCTTACTTTTTATAATAAACGTTATATGTATTCGAAGGTAGTGATGCATACAACACATGAATATTAAAATCTCTTTGATATCGAATGAATGAAAACAATATATTAACCGATATTTGCTTACACATTTTTTTAATAAAAAAAAGCAAGAAGTATAGTGAGAAAAACAGTTGTTTAAAAAAGTATTCTCACTGTCATAGAATATAGCGGATATATATTCTTTGATTTTATAATTATACGTTATATTACTGTAATGATAAAGAGATACGCATCGCATGCTATGTAATATGACAGATGTAAGAAGCTAATATCCCTAGCGCTGAAACAGACGACTTGAAAACACTAGGCGTCATACGTAGCAGTCGACGCGTTCTACGGCAAGAGCAGACGACACTGCGTTACGAATGTGTGTATGCGCGCGCGTGCGCGAGTGAATGAAACAGAGCTTGTAGCAGCAGTAGCAGACGACGCTATCAGCTGTGGCACCGTTTACCTCGTTGCCAAGTACAAGTGCTGTTTGATTTTTATTAATGACAACGTGATATAGTGCAGAAAAATTGCAATCAATAAAAATGTACTCACCATTATTCTCCTCGGATGCTGTCATTAACCGCGTCAACACAGGTAAATGCGCAAAATTCTGTTGCATACAAAATTCTGCTGCGCATTGCACAGCTAAGTTGCATTTTTTAAAAATGTGTCTATGAAGCTGTGCAATTTTCTGTGGCCCACAGCATCGTAAAAGACGTGAAAACTCGTGGCATAATTAGCACGCTACCATGCGTTTCACGCGTAGACACCAGCTTCTTGTAAACCTGCGTCTAACAACACTATTTGCTTGAAGATTGCCCGCGATGCGAAGCACTACACTGCGTAAAGACTCCTCGGCTACGTTATACATGCTTGCGAGCTCTTGATTTAATGCAACTACTCTCATGACTACTGAGCTCCTGAGGTCAACGTAGGGTTTATATAGTATAAAAAACGTCTTGCTAGTGGTGGGATGTGTGGACTCGCGCAATAGTATAAAGCACAAAAAATAACATCCTGTGATAAGTTTTGCCTCAGCTTTATCATTCGCGAGTATCAAAATTTCGCCGAATGTCACTTACACGGTAAGAGGATCGACTGATTAATAGGTATTATATTACCTACGCTCTCACGGGTCCAAGATGCATAACAATCTGAAATAATGATACCGTCGACGATTCTCGCACGATACAAGGCGGCTGAAAGCAATGCTCTATCACATTTAATAGCATTCGACTTCCTGTGCAAGCGATGACCATAGCGATTCTCATACAAGCAGTATCAAATATACGGCTCCGAGAATCCACGTGTTAATTACATTTGAGATTACTCTGAACCGTTGTTTTGTCACACTGATCCATTTTTTCCGCGCATAGGTATCGACTGTAAAGACTCTTGCCGCCGAGTAGATACTAAACATATCAAGTTCACGCTTAGAGCAGTCGAGAGTCAAAGATCATGCTCTCTCTCTCTCTCTCTCTCTCTCACACAATCGTAAAAAAAGTATCCCGTGTTCGTCGAGCAGCAAGCAGTATCAAACATGTATAGTTGTTTTGTCACACTAATTCATCTCCGCTGTATAGGTATCGCCTGCTAAGACTCATGGCGACAAGTGGATACTAAAAAATATCAACTTCCTGCGAAGAGCACTTGAGAGTCAAAGGTTATGCTCTCTCGCGCTCGTAAAAAGTATCCCGTATCCGTCAAGCATTTCGCTGCACAACGCGTCAGCCAGCTCGTTCGGGTATCGGGTGTACGAGCACACGTGCGGTATCGAACAATAATCAGCACAAGTCTAAATTTTTCTCCTTCGTCCCTCCTTCTCCTCCTAGGCCCTACAGATGACTGCTTCGACTACAGTCGTCAGTTCCAAGTTGATTGTAGTTCCACTAGGATGTCTGTGAAAAGTGTTGTTTTACGTCAGTTGGAGGAGAAAAGCTCTCTCCTAAAATCACGGATGGAGTGTACGTCGCGGCTCATACAGCAGCACCGCGACACGTATGCTGAGCTGTATGAGGAGCGTGAAGAAATAAAACGCACGCTGCACATCATGAAAAGTTCACCTTCCATCGGCCCCGTCAATTACTACATCCCTAAGCTTGGGGATGTATGTGAAGTGTGTGCGCGGGTGATGAAGCGGATGATCATACGCACACGCTGGACGTACTGCACGGAGTGCAGGGCGCGACGCTGTACGACGTGCAGCAGAAGAGAGCTGTGGTGTTGCAGCGTAGGAACAGAGAAGAGGGAGGAGACTGAGGTGGTTGCTGAGGAGGTGATGCAGCAGCAGGAGGTTAGTTAGTTAATAAGGTGAATATCTTATGTTTGTCACAATAGATTAATTATCTGTATCTTTACACAGGTGGTGCATGCCGATGAAGATGCTGCTATGCTAGATCTTGTGAAAAGAGGGGAGCAGCAGGAGGAAGCGGAGATGCAGCAGGAGGAAGCGGAGTTGCAGCAGGAGGAAGCGGAGGGTGATGAAGTCGATACGGAGATTGATATAGGCGAATAATTTTGTCAGTTCGACTCGCCTGCATCTCCCGACAACATAGCTGACAGGGGAAAGCTTGTCATCGTGAAGATAGAGGCGAGTGCTGAAGAAGAGACAATCGACGTCGTATCGTAAAATTTTGTGTTTATGTGCGTGAGTGTGTAGTGAACGCGTAAGTTTTATTATTAATTATATTTACCCGTGTATGTATGTGTGTGTGTGTGTGTGCCTAGATTAGTAATTAAGAGTAAGGAGTGTGTGCGTAAGAGAGAGAGAGCGTGTACGTGAGAGAGAGAGAGAGAGAGAGAGAGAGAGAGAGAGAGAGAGAGCGTGTGCGTAAGAGAGAGAGAGAGAGAGAGAGAAAGCGTGTGCGTAAGAGAGAAAGATAAGTAAAGCTTGAATTTTCAAAATTTTCAAATTTTCAAAATTTTTAAATCTTCAAAATTTTAAAATTTGCAAAATTTTCATATTTTCAAAATTTTCAAACTGTTGAAAAGGTTCTCAAATTTTTCAAATTTTTCGAAATTTTTAAATTTCTCGAAAATTTTACATTGTTTTATATTGTTTTCCTTTAAAAGTCCTCGAATTTCCCATTCCTTTCATATGCATGATAAGTGGCCTATTCGTGCACTTATAAAAAGTACGGTGTGCAACAAGGGGGTAATGGCTTTTTCAGACTCGGGTGAAGTTTTGAGCACGAGTGGGAGTCGAGGGCACCGTAGACTCAAAACATCACCCTCGCTAGAAAAAGACAATTTTCCCGCCTAGTTGCACAATATAGTTGTAATTTTCGGAAACAACTAAATAGTTTGGAAATTATTTTTTCAAAAAACTCAAAATGCCTGCTTTTGGGGTAGCGAAAAAAAATTAATGCATAACAGGTGTTTTTAATTTTTTTGTCCACCATTCTGAGTCAATTCAGTCCTATATAATGAGTTAAGTTACAGAGAAATCGCGCATCTACGTGTTACAGAAAAATATTCAATTTATCTTCAAAAAAGTAATAATGATATATTTTTTAAAACATTTTATGACTGATATTTTTAGGTGAAGTTGAACGACTGCTCCGCATGTATCAACAAAATGAAGAGCTAGTTAGAAATATTGGAGCACACTTCTATCAAATCATTTATCCAGTTCAATTACGTCATCACGAAAAAATGGGAATATCCACAAGAGAAGCTGGTATTCCTAGAGTAAGTATATAGTTTGTTATAATATCTTTGCAACCAAAATTGATATTATAAGAATATACAGTATGTCGCAGATAAAGCAGACACATTTCTTTTTTAGGGATTAAGAAAAAAATAGCGTGAGCGCAAATAAATCTGGGGGGGGGGATAATTAAAGGTCAAATCACGCTCTACAAAGTTACCGTACACTTTTTTCCCCGAGTCGTAAGTAAGATTTTTTTACGGCAATAGGTATAATGCAACGATGCATACAAAAACCACTGCTAATTCATTGGCACGTAGCTTCCTCCAAATAAATGTATGGGTCCAATAAAAGGAATATTGTTTTAATATATCTACAGGGTGTCCCATTTTAACTTACACGGCTGAATAACTCAAAAAATTGCAAGTCATGTAAAAAATGTTTCAAATAAAAGTTGGTGGGTATCGAAGGGCTGATCCAGCCATGACCTTAGCCATGACCTTGACCTACATTCTCAAGGTTATTTGAAGGTCAACTTTAGTTTTTCAAATGAAAACCGCTATTTTTGACCTCGGATTCCGAAAGAGCACAAAATTCTACGTTCGGATAGGTATTCATGTTAGGGGTCAAAGTGATCCCTGAAGGTCATTTCAAGGTCGAATTCTCGCTTGGTGCAGAAAAGCTGGTTAATCATGATATTGCTGTTTGAGTGAAAGAATGCCATAGATCGGTGACTTCGACAATCATATGTAACTAATGCATGAAATGACGCTTTGAATGACCCGTCCACTCAAGGGACAAGTCAGTACAGAGTCAAAGATTTATCAATAACTAAACCCCATCTCCGCGATGCTTACTCGTGCATTTTTCATGCCGCGTATAAGCACCCCCGGAGCCGACGACGAGAACGTGGGGGGCATTCCAGCTCCATTTCTTTGGCCCTGAAAAGGGCCGATTTGTGTTCGTGTAACTCGGAAAAGATCCAACTAATGAAGGTTAGATCGTTCCGTGATCCAGCCAGTTAACGCAAGATTATGCAGCAGTCCAACCAATGAAGACAAGAGAATTACACAATACAAGATAATTGTTCAGTCTGGCCAATTAAAAAAAAAGCAATAATATTCTAGTTTTCAGCTCTCTCCGTGCGAATTAAATTGTCAAAGTGAGCACCATTATTTTCCAAGCACAACAGCAACCGACGACGAAAGTTACGTTGAACATTTCCAAGTGTTTCGGGTGTTATTGCTTCACAGGCTCTTCTTATTCTATCCATCATATTTAATCTTGTTGTTGGAGCTTGGCCATACACAGCATCTTTTACGTATTCCCACAAAAAGAAATCTAGTGGGTTCAGATCCGGTGATCTAGGAGGCCACAAGAATGGCCCAGTCCGCCCTATCCATCGATTTGGGAATCGTTGATTCAAATATGTTCGTACGTCACGAGCATAATGAGCGGGGGCACCATCTTGTTGGTCTCGGTACTCACAAACGTAGTCGGACTCCAAGTGGAACATTCTCTAGGTATCTTGGCAAATCATTTTCAAGAAATTCTAAGTTCATTGGACCATTAATGGTACGTTCAAAAAAATGTGGTCCAATCACTTGACCGTTACAAATGCCAACCCATACGTGGACGCTCCAACGATGTTGATTTAGCACCTCACGATACCAATGTGGATTTTCTGGTGACCAATAATGGCAATTATGCCTATTGAGACTACCATTGCTGATGAATGTAGCTTCATCGCTAAAACAAACCTCCCAAAAGAAATTTGGGTTCAGATCTAACATCTCAAGAGCCCATCTACAAAATTGTACTCTGAGTACGTAATCTGCTTCGCTTAATTCCTGTACTAGAGTAATGTGATAAGGATGGTAATTGACTGATTGTAACCATCTATGAGCCGTAGATCGAGGAACTCCCAATTTTCGTTGTATTTGACGTGTACTAATATGGGGATTTAAGTGTACCATAGCTAAAACTGCAAGCAATCTAGGATCATTATTATTCTGAAGTCTGTTCCTTCGTCGTTGGCGATGTAGTGGGTTATTGCGAGATCTCCTCTCAATGTTTATCACTTGTCGAGCATTAGGATGGCGACGATTTGGAAATCGCTCCACCATCTCCGAGGGTCTCGAGGGGCACAACGAGCTTTTGGGTTGACAATTTGCGACTGAGCCTCGTGGGGGCCTGCACAGGCACGATTTCCCAAAGGAGACCGCATAACTTGCACATAGCAGACGACGCACTAACCTCGAGTCACAATAGTACGGCAGTGCGTCGCATGCCGCCATCTTCAGTTGCCCGGCGAAATATTCCCTCTTCAGAAATCAATTTTCAGAATTGATTTAAAATTGACTCAACACAAGGGTAATTGTATAATCGCGGTTTTAAGCATTATTTGCCACGGCCTATCGAATGGAAGGGCTTAGAGCACCTTACCTAACATTTTGCTTCCTCCTAGAGCAAGCTTTGTAAAAGTAAAATTTTGAGTTTCTTCAAAACTTCTAGTAAATACTTTTTGGTGTGTTTGAAGTTTAAATCACGTGTTTTTAGAATATGTCTGTATGGATGTGTGTGTGTGTATGTATACCGTAATATTTCTGGAACTACAACGTCAATATCAATAAAATTTAACATGCATATATTTTTGGATTCTGAATTTGGGAAAAACAGTTATTTTCTATTTTCTCAACTATTTTTTTTCATGGCCATTTTTTAATTTTTGAAAAACACTATTTTGTGTTTTTTTCAATCATTCAATTGTTACCAACAGTTCAGCTATAATGCATTTGAAAGAGAATAAAATTACCTACTTTTCCTCGTTTGGTCCTCGGGATCGCCCGCTTTGTTCGGCAGATAAAACGAAAAAGATGATTTTTTAAATTCATATCTCTAAAACTAAACATCATAACCTCGCCAAAGAAATCATGTTAATGGGTCACGTGTCAAACTATATCTCATTAAAATTTCAAGTAATTTGGAAACTTATTTTTTCAGTAATAAATCGAAAACTGAAAAAAATAAGTTTATTTTGTTTCTTGATTATGGACGCAAAAATGCCTTATTGTACTTGAGATTTCGGGAAAAAGTAGATATTTTATGTGTTTTAGCTAAGTTCATTGCACAGCTTTTAAACCCCTATGGTTCGTAAAATATTATGGTTTCAATTTTTTTTTTTTTTTTTAACATTTTCTTATATCTTTAAAACAATCTGGTTAAATGCTTCAAGATTTTAAATGGTGATTTGCCATAAAAAAAGCTATCTGCTTCTAAAATTTTAAACGATTTCGTCGAGCGGTTTTCTAGTAAAAATGTAAAAATTTAAAGTGTAAATTTAAAAATCAATTTCTCGAAAATGGCGCGAGCGACCTACCTAATGAATTGCCTGTTGTTATGATGGATAGGTAGATTAGGAACACATGTAAACATGCGTGAATTTCTATAAAAAAATGGACGGCAGTGTTCGTATTGTATAATAAAAAAACAGAGGGGTCTGCAAACTTTTGGACAATGAACCATCCAAAACTTATATTAAATTATGTATCAAAAACCGCCTCATACATTAGCAATCAGATATATAGATATATTAAAACAATATTCCTTTTATATTATGTCTTTTGCAAATATGAAAATTCTACAAGTTTTAGAAATATTCGAAAATATTCTAAGTCTTTTACCTGCTCAAGGCATAAGGTGCTCAAGAGCAGGGACTAGGCGCTTTAATTGCGCTGGCGCTTAAGTTGCGCTTCGGCTAGTGAGCTGGGATAACTCGGATCCTTATAGAGGCCACGGAGAGAGCGGGTATCGCGCCGACGAAAAAACTCTCACATTCATAAATGCACACGTACATTCACACCTATATACAAAAATCATACACACAAACATATTCTAATGCGCACGCTGCGCCGCCGATCGCTCGGTACTTCTTCTCTTATAATAATTGTGCCGCTGCGCTCACCGCTCGATATGTATAGATATACGCAGGGTGTTGCGCGCTCTTTCCGCTTTCTCGCTACTGCCTATTGCTGTCGCTCGCTCCCGGAGCGTTTAAATAAAGAGTGGGAAAGCGCGATATACTCGCGTAAAATCTAAAAAGTTATTTAGTAAATTTTTGTTTTTATTCTTCATAATTTTTTGCAATTTCCTGCGGAACTTGTACGGGGTGTTACAACTCTTAATTCGAGTCTGGACGAGGGAGGGCCGCCCAACCCGGTGAAAGCTACACCACCCAGTTTGCAAGAGGGTAGAGGGGGAGACTCTCAGGAGTCTTTGGGTTTGAGTCTGCTACGGGGCCAATCCCAAATAGGGATCGGTCCACTAAAAAATGACTGAGAGGCGCGGAGCGCTTTAGTCGGAGATCGTAAAATCGACCGCCGCCGTAGGCAGAGGCTCAAGAGGAGTCTTCTCCTCGCCCAAGGGCACCTGGGAAACAAGCGTTAGCTACCGTCTTTCCTGGTGGAAGTAGCAGTGGAGTCTTGAGAATCTCGTCGGAGATAATCCTCGGCTTCCGACGCTGTCCTGGTGGTCTGGGAGCGCTTGGCCTTCGCTTCGTCAGAGACGGCTTCTCTGCTGGCAGCTTCCTCTTCTGCAAAGAGGTGTAGGCGGTCTGGTGTGGTCCTGGATGCACAGCCCGCTTTGTCGCTGTCTCACGGTTGATCACTTGCAGCTTCGATATCAGAGTTGTAGCTACTGGAGTTTGGGCTGTCCGGAAGCGTTGAAGAATCGCCCTGAAATCTGCATCAGCCGAGGACCGTGCTGGTACATCCAACAGCTAAAGGTGCTTATGCCACTCAAGATTCAGCACGTTGAACGACCTCTCTGAAGTGTTTGGCCTCGGCTGGGGCGCTGAAACGGCGAGCAGCGGCAGATCCTTCTGTGCGCTGTTGTCCTGGCGCACTGGTGCTGGCTTTATCTGAGTAGCGGCGTCGGCTGATGGTGGTTTCCGACGCTGGCGGCGCTCTAGAGCGAGCGCTCAGTTGGCCCTGCCGAGCAGCAAGTGCACTCTCCTACTGAAACAAATCGCGCGAAAATCGTACGATAATCACGCGACAATCGATTTTCGTCCAATTTCTCGCGCAATTTTCGCGTTATTATCGCGCGATACATAAAAAAATGTCAGTAAACAGTTTCTTACGCGATTAATGCGCGATTCGTCGCGTGATTTTTGCGCAATGTTTTTTCAGTAGGGCAGATCGCATTCAGCCCGCAGCTCCCGACTAGCTTGACGGTCCGTCTTCGACATGTGCCGAATTAGTGCTGAGAAGTGCTGATTGGGACAGAAGTAAAGAAATTACACAAAGTATTTTTTTTTTAAACAAAAATCAGATTTATTGCATTTGGGTGTACTGTGCAAGTAGCCTAGGCTCCGTGCTCCGTGCTGCTACTCAGACGCGGTCTGATGCGGGGGAAGGAATGCCTCGGCCTAGATCCGGTCCACCTATATGCCCTCGGAAGCGCCACTCCGCTTTGGAAAGTTCGCGCTAGTAGCGTAGCTGCCTAGCGGCTGCGCTCGGTACTAGTGGTGCGGCGGGTGCGCTGCGGTGCATGCAGTGCTGTCAGGCGGGTTGCGTGTATCCAGGGGCTTGGGTACATAAAAAAAATTAACAGTTCGTATTCTTTAAGGTAGGATCAGAAGAAGCGTTAAGGATTAAAAACTCAAACACAACTTTGACATCATGGTTTGAACTAAATGCAAACGATCCGCAAGCTAGACAATACTTCTATATGAAAATACCACATTTCTACGTTTTTAATGAAAAAACAAAAAAATGAACACCAAATAAAAAAGTTTGGAAGCCAATTATAAGTAGAATGTGCTTTGTAAATCCAAAGGATCGTAAAAGATTTTTTTCAAGATTATTATTATTACATGTAAAAGGGGCTAAATCTTGTAAAGAATTAAAAACATTGGAAAATGTTACATACACAACATGTCATGAAGTAGTTGTAGCTAGAGAATTAATAACCACCGATAAAGAATAGGACAAATGCTTGGAAGAAGCAATCGAGGTTGTATTTCCTAAAGCTCTGTGTAACTCGTTTGGTTATATATGCGTGTTTCATCACCCAGTGAATGCTAAAGAATTATTTGAAAAATATAAAGCATATTCTTACAGTTCATTGTTAACTAAAGAAATAGATAAAAATATTTCTCTAAAACATATCAATTCTATTTTAACAAGTCACGGTGCAATGGGGTGTGAATTCGATCAACAAATAACTCGTAGAACGACTGCATCGCGTTCCCTCTGTTTCAGCTGCTTCTGTTTGCTGGGTTTACGCGCCACCCGGCGCGTGCTCGGCTGCTCAACTGCGTTAAATAAGTGTTATTAAATAACGCCCGCGGAGGCGGCGGTATTCGCAGGAAGGAACAGGGATCGGAAATAAGCGAACGAGGTTTAGAAATGACGACAACTCACGTTAAATAAAAAGACTAAGGTTATATTTGTCAGTCGCGAAATAAACGTGAAGTTACAATATTAAATGATAATACGCGAGTCGCTAACAACTTTGCGACTCGCCGCGACGCTAGAATATTCGCGCTCGCACGCGCATCGACGTGAAGGTCGCGCGCGCCGGATCACCCTCGCATGGATGATATCCACTCACCAGGCACTCTGTCTCATGCACTGCGCGCCACAGAAACCTTCTCTCTTTCGTCGAAGACGCTCGTAGTCCTGGACAGGCCGCAAGACTCCGTAACCACCCTGGACCACTATGCTAAGGCTGGGGTCAGCTGGCTCCGCGTCACACTCACACACACAAAATGCGTCTCGAATCGTTAGACACAGCACAGCACAAACGATACCGCGAGACCTTTGAAATCTTAGCGAAGTCGCGTGTATACCTAGCGAAGGCCAAGAGCTATCTGAGCGCGCTCGCTCTCTCTATCTCTTTCGCGCCTATTGCCGAATTCGCACGTGTTTATTATCGCGCACGCGACTCTACGCGGTTTCGTCGCGGCGCAGCGGTACTCATACCGCTACGAGTTGGCTGTGGTGCTCAACTCGTTACAACCCCTCCCTAGAATCGATCTATCAACCCGATGTCGATTCTATCTTCGTACGTCCGCGTTGAATTGTCATATCACGCAGTGCGATAATAGATCTGGGGATGCTGGGCTAATAAAAGAAAACCACGCTCTTATGGTTTATTCGGGCCTAGGCTTTTATTTGGCCTTATGCAGCCGTACATTCGGGCACTTGTTGCTTCTTGCGACATTGGGGTGTCCGCAGATGTAGCAGGACCTCTGTGACGTCCTGTCTGCGGCCCCCGATGTCGTTACGCGCACCGCGCTCTTCGCGCGAGGGTGCCACCCTGCTTCCGGCGCGCTAGCCCGCCCAGACGCCTGGAACCGGCGCGCGTGGGCTCTGGCTTCGGCGAGGGCTGCCTCTGCCCTGGCGACCTCGCGCTTGGCCGCTTCGCGCTGGCGCCGCTCCTCTGCCGGCTGTCGTTCGCGGTCCTCCCGCTTGCGACGTTCATCGACTTTACGTCGCGCGTCTTCTGCAGCGTAAAATGCTGCTCGCCTCTCCTCGAGCAGGCGCGTCCATTTTCCGGCGCACCGGCGGAAGGCATCGCCGTGTTTGCGCACCGACTGCGTATACGCGGCTTCCAGCGCCTCCACTAGCGTGGACCTTAATTATTTTTTTTTTTCACTTGGGCCGGGCATATATAGCTTCTATATACCTCAAAAACCATGCGCATATAGGTTTTGAACCCATAGCATCGATTTTTCACGTGCCTCAAGTACCCGAAGTTTCTTATGGGATTTACATGTTAAAAAAGGGTCAAAACGTTTATCGTTCTGAAAACCTGTGAAAATTTTGGAATTTTAACTTTGGAAGTATATTTTCCCATGTATTTTGAGCCGCTGAATCGAATGGTGCTATTAGTTTTCGCCGTAATAGTGAAATAAAAAAGTTATAAGCCAAAATCGTTGAAAAACTCGAAAAATCGCAAAAAAACGTGTAAAAATGGACTTTTAACGTTTATAATCAGTGATAAGACGGAAAGTTTTTTTCAAAAACATACATTTTTATGTATTTTGAGCTCATTAAACGAATGGTGCAATTGGCTTTTACCGATTCAATTGAGAAAACAAGATATAAGCCAAAATCGTCAAAAAGGTCGAAAATCACGGTAAACTGACCAAAAAATGGGTTTGTTACAATGTTACTAATACGAGGTCAATTTTTTTATACATAAAAAGTATAGTTATACATATCTGAAAAATTCTTTTGTATCGGATACGGGCTATATTCAAAAACCGGAAGGGTAAACCGGAATGGCTGTGAGTGGCTATTGTCGTTCCAGAATTCTTATTCCGGATTTTCGTTCCATCGATGGGACCGCGGCCTAAAGCATTTTCGGATCAGCGAAGGGATCAGCTGACACGAAGTAACGTGAATACAAAATGGTTGTGTTGAATGTATACATATTATATTATACAACGATAAACAATAAACACTGTACGTTCTCTCTATCATCGGACTCAGAGCAATAAGCACTGCACGGCGAGCATATAGCTCATGTAAACATAAGAATATTTATATTAAACTTATTTTCCTATTTAACCACGGCTCAATTTATTTCAACAGCTACTTTTTAATTTCGAGATATATTGCTCCGCATGAACAATTTTATTTAGTTTTTCAACAATGGCTTATAATTTACGCGAAAGAGTCAATCACATTGGATATTGTACTAATCAAATAGTTGCAACTAATAATCTACCAACGATAAAACAAGTACTAGCTGCTTTATTCTATAACCTACGAAGAGTTTCAAAGTCTGTACGTGAAAGTGCGAAGTTAACCATTGAAGAGTGTATCATTATTTGGAAGAAAGCTCGAATTCCTACGCAAGAAGATAAAAAATGTGTCATTAAACTGGAGGCTGAATATGAAAGATGAAGAAAAATACAAAGAAATGCTTCACGTAGATCAGACACTCAAATAAAAAATGAACAAACATATAAAGAAAGCATAAATAAATTATTTGACATTGCTTGCGCAGATGCTTTGAAGAAGATGGAAGACGAATCTGATAAACAGTTTTTACTTGATCAGAGAGATAATTATATTTTGTTTTTGAATACTTAATTATGACACGGCTGAACATGGAAAATATAAATGGTGGTTATAGTCGATGCTGCAGAAAGAACTGATGATCTACATATAGTTAAGCTTTGTTCAAAAGTGAGTTCTACGGAGAGCTGAAATTTTGCATTTTAAGTGATATCTTTTATTCTTTCTAAGATATAGACTTAAAACTTTTGCACTAATTTATAATAAGTTATTCAATAACAATCAGTTCTTTTAAGAACTATTTGCATTAATTAAATGTATGAATAAAAATTCACTGGCTGAAAAAACATACCTCAGCGGCAATTTCGACCAATATCAGAATGTCAAGTTTTTAGATAAATAAATGTAAAAAATTGTTAAATTTAATCCAACTATGTTTTTCTCATTATATTAAAGTAAAATAAGCCTGTATGCAAAGTCTCAAATCTCTACCTATCATAGATCCAGAGATATGAGAAAAAATGTAATATTCAATATCAGCGCAACCCCAACTTTTTGTCAAATTTCATGCTTTTCGGACTCGCTGATATATTTGAAAGACTTGGAGTACTATAACTTCTTTTTTATTATTAATTAAGTTAAATTACACTTACCTGTAAAGTTTTAAGACTATATCTTCGAAAATATAAAAGATATCACTTAAAATGCAAAATTTCAGCTCTCCGTAAAACTCACTTTTGAACATAACTCAGCTTTATAGCGATCACGCCATGCAGTTGCAATAAACAATTTTTTTAATTAAAGGTTTTCGAAATTGATTTAAAAAAACAATTTTGTAAATTTTTTAAAGTGGCCTGCTCTCTCAAAAAATACAGTTTGAAATTATTGTATGTACAAAATAATTGATTAATGATGAAATACTTTTTTTTAAACTTGTTTATTTCATTTTTTATTAATGACCTTGATTGTAGAAGGTTAGATTAGAATTACAAAATTTTGTTTTTCAGCTCTGCAAAGAAATGAAACTCTTAGTTCCAGTACTCTCTTCCTCTCCTTCCGTCTCCGGGGCGAGGTATGTTTCCACCTCGTCATCGGGAGGGAAGGCACTCCAGGGATCTTCTCCCTCGCCCACCTCCCTGATGACCACATGTGGCCGCTCCTCCTCACGGGTTAAGGCGGCCATCACCCGCTCAAAGGCTGCTTGCAGCTACTCTGGACTCATCCCTAAGGATATAAAATTCCTACGTTAGGTCCGCAGTCCTTTGTGTGCGCGTTTTCCGCGTTGACGTCGACGGGTTAGTAGTTGTCGTTGCATGCCCGCGGTTGCGCGAACCCTTCGGACGACCAGGCCTCCTCTTCTCGGTGTCGATCTCCGCTCTGGGAGTCTCTGGCGTCGGTCTCAGACGCCTAGCCGTGTACACCTTTTTTCCTGGACGGCCTCTCTTCTTGATCGCAGGGTTTATTACGGTCCCGCGCGTCTTTTCCGCTCGCTTCGGACGGCCGGCGACTTCGCTCGCTTCGGACGCTACTTCGCTCTGTTCGCAGACAGAGTCTCGCTCGCTTTGCGCTGGTACTTCGCTAGTACCCGCGTCTGCGCTCGCATCCCTCGGAGGTTGAGCGTCGTCATCTCCTTCGCTCTTCTGTAATTCTTCGTCCGTCGCTGACGGAAAGAAAGGCTTCAGCTGCGCAGCTTGTGCAAGATCTACTTGCGCGCCCACCTCATCGACAAGTCGATAGGTATTGGTACCGCATATTTCTACTATTTTATACGGCCCAATATATGGTGGCGCTAACTTCGCGGAGCGTTGTTCTGTTCCAGAAGAGAACACGTGATTTCGCCTCATCACTAAGTCTCCGACTTTGTATGACACCGGTTTACGCTTGGCGTCGTAGTAGCGCTTCTGGCGATCTTGCGCGTCTTGCGTCCTCTGTGACGCTTGCTCGCGCAGCTGGGATAAATCCCACATGCGATCGTGCCATGCATCGATGGCATGTGGGATTATTTTTGAATCAATGGCTTTAATTTTGAACTCTGTGCCTCTGGCGCACCGTACCGCAAGAAGACTCGCTCTCGGAGATGCAGCAGGATTGTCTTTGCGTTCGCCCGCTTAATCGGAATGCATTCTATCCAGCGGGTGAACAAGTCTTTGAATATGAGAATATATTTGTTTCCTCGAGTGGTCTTTGGTTTCGGCCCCATGACATCTCCCGCTATGATCTGCCATGGCCGAGTAATCACTCGTTTCCCCATCAGGCCGCTTGGCGAGCGCTGCTCGACTTTGCATTGCTGACAAATGAAGCATCGTCGAACATACTCAGCGACGTCGGTGTACATACCGGGCCAGTAATAGTATATTGCGACGCGCGCACAAGTTTTCTCACGCCCCTGGTGACCGGTTGATGGCTCGTCGTGACATTCTCGCAAGATCTCTGCTCGCTTTTCTTTTGGCACGACGACTTTCCATGCCGTATCGTCATTTATAGACGCTGGCAATTTCTCATCCGGGCAGAAGTAGTATAGCTGCCCGCCGTACATCTTATACAGCGGATCTTTGCTCGGATGCAGCTGTATCTCACGGACCTTTTCGCAGTACCATTCGTCCTGGGTTTCGCTTGCCCATCCGACTGCCACGACTGGTACTGCGTCCTCTTCGTACATACGCGATAATGCGTCTGGTACGGCATTTAGCAGGCCTTTCCTATGTTCCACAGTGTAGACGTGGCCCTACATTTCTAGTGCCCATCTGGCTAGGCGTCCGGTGTGATTATGCAAGTTGCATAACCACCGCATACTACTGTGGTCCGTGATGACCTTAAATTGATACCCCTCAATATAAGGTCTGAACTTCCGTATAGCCCAGATGACAGCGAGACATTCTCTCTCCGCGACGCTGTAATTTCTCTCGGCTTTCGACATCGTGCGGCTCGCGAATTCTAAAACCCGCTCTTCTCCGTTGATTACTTGGAAAAGTACCGCGCCGAGCCCGGTGTCACTGGCGTCCGTCTGCAACACGAACTGTGATTCGAAATCTGGGCGATGAAGAATCGGTGCAGACGCTATCAGCGCTTTCACTCGTTGGAACGCGTCTTGTTATTCCGTCCCCCACTCGTATTTTCTGCCTTTCTTCGTCAGGCGATTGTTCAGCGACGGTCGCGAATTCTTGCAAGAATTTGCGATACCACGACGCCATTCCTAAGAAACGTCTCAGGTGTTTTAGGTTTTTCGGTGCTGGATACACGACAATGGGCGCTATCTTCTCTGGATCTGGCTGAAAACCATCGTGATTAACCAGGACACCGAGGTAGTTCACCTCTTCTTGGCAAAATACACTTTTGTCCCGGTTTATCGTCAATCCAGCCGCGTTCACTCGCTGGAGCACTTTCTCTAAGTACTCGAGATGCTCTTCGAACGTCTCCGTCGCGATGATGATATCGTCGAGATACGAGTACGCGTATGGCTGGAGTTCTGGGCTGATCACTTTGTCGATCATTCGCAGGAAGGTCGCTCCAGCGTAGGCCAAACCAAACGGCATACGCACGAATTGGAATAAACCTAGCCCCGGAACTGTAAAGGCCGTCAGAGGTCTCGCCTCCGGCTTCAACGGTATTTGATGGTACGCGCTGCTAAGGTCCAACGTCGATGTGTACTTCGCTTTCTGCAGTTTACGAAGGATATCATCCATGTTAGGTAATGGATATGCGTCTGCCTTTGACAGCGCATTAACTTTCCGGAAGTCGACGCAAAAACGATATTGCTCGTTCGCTTTGCGCACCATCACTACCGGACTTGACCAAGCACTGTCGGAGGGTTCGATGATTCCCGCAGCAAGCAACTCTCGTACTTGTTGATACAACTCCTCTATTTTTGGCGACACGGGATAATACTTCTGTTTTATCGGCCTGGCCGATCCGCTGTCGTGACCAGATTCCCTGTCGGCACGTCTATTGTGACTATTCCATTCTGGTCTCGCCCTTGCGCCTCCTGCGCCGTTAACCTGGCTTGGTCTTCCCGCGTCGACGCTGGTGCTTGCGCCTGTTCACTCTCCTCACTGACTGGCATTTCTGCGAACGCGTCTCGCATTGTGATCGCGTTTAGCAGTTGTAGGTTAGACCCTGTCGGTTGGCCTAATCCTTGCGCCGGTTGACCGTAGTTCATCTCGATCGCCGTCGTCACCACGACTTCGTTGGCCTCGATTTCCTGTTGTAACAGCTTCAGAGGGTATGGCTGTTCGGCGTCATAATCGCCCGTATAAATCGAGCGTGTCGATACTTGCTCGGCTGTTGCGTCGATGAATGACTTTCGCAACTCTTCCCTCTTCACTCGCGCCATTATTGTCGAGGTGTCTAGGCTCTGTCTAAAATCTGACTCGGTATACTCTCCGAGGAGCTATCTGTTTAGCCTAGCAACGCGATCTAATCGCTTGCCGTCTGGCTTCAACTGCATACTCTCGAGGGCATCGTCCATCTCTTCTTCGTCGATGCCCAAGCACCAATTCTCGACGACCTTCTCTACTTTCTTCGCCATGTTAGTGTGTTCTGCTTCTAACGACGTTTCGCGGTTGCTCAACAACGACGTGGCAGCTCCCTATCCTCCGCACTCACTCCAGATAGGCCCTAGATTGTATTCTTGTTGCTACAACGTAAGCTACAAAAATACAACCTTTCAAATCCGCCTGATTTGAGCGCGACGTAAACAACACGGGGATGCTCGTGTTTACGTCGCTAGCGCGGCCTTCTGAAATTCGCAACGGTTTCTCGCTCGCGCCGAAAATCGCGAAAATTACAATATTTACCTCCGTTGCATGCAGCTGGTTCAGCTGCTTCTATTTGCTGGGTCTACGCGCCGCCCGGCGCGTGCTTGGCTGCTAAACTGCGTTAAATAAGTGTTATTAAGTAACGCCCGCAGAGGCAGCGGTATTCGCAGGAAGGAACAGGGATCGGAAATAAGCGAACGAGGTTTAGAAATGACGACAACTCACGTTAAATAAAAATACTAAGGTTATATTTGTCAGTCGCGAAATAAACGTGAAGTTACAATAATAAATGATAATACGCGAGTCGCTAACAACTTTGCGACTCGCCGCGACGCTAGAATATTCGCGCTCGTACGCGCGTATCGACGTGAAGGTCGCGCGCACCGGATCACCCTCGCATGGATGATATCCACTCACCAGGCATTCTCTCACATGCACTGCGCGCCACATAAACCTTCTCTCTTTCGTCGAAGACGCTCGTAGTCCTGGACAGGCCGCAAGACTCCGTAATCACCCCGGACCGCTATGCTAAGGCTGGGGTCACCTGGCTCCGCGTCACACTCACACACACAAAATTTGTCTCGTATCGCTGGACACAGCACAGCACAAACGATACCGTTGAGACCTTTGAAATCTTAGCGAAGTCGCGTGTATACCTAGCAAAGGCCGAGAGCTATCTGAGCGCGCTACTGAAGGATTAGCCCGCGCGCTCGCTCTCTCTATCTCTTTCGGGCCTATTGCCGAATTCACACGTGTTTATTATCACGCACGCGACTCCACGCGGTTTCGTCGCGGCGCAGCGGTACTCATACCGCTACGAGTTGGCTGTGGTGCTCAACTCGTTACAACGGGTATACACTGACTGACTTCAATTTACCTAAATTTAGTGAGGATGTTGAGGAAACCAATTATGAAGAATTTTATGCAACAAACGAAATTGAAAATGATTCATTATAATATAATTTGATAAAATTATAACTTATTTAAATAAAGAAAAAAGATGTGTTTCATTTGTAGCATGGATTGGTATAGCAGCAAATTTATGATTAAATGAAAGAACTAAACATGTTATTTTTAAATTACTATTAAATATAATTGAAGATTCAACGTGCATCATTACTCCCAATTTAATATATGGATAAAATCTGAAAAATGTAGAAGTCATAATTTGGGATTGAATAACAATGACATCAAAACATGCTTTTCTGGCAGTGGGTAGATTATTTAAAGACTTATGTAATAATGACATTGAATTTGGTGGTAAAGTTTCTGTATTCTTTTTTCACCCTATGATGTTCTACATTTTTCCTCTCTCTCTCTCTCTCTCTCTCTCTCTCTCTCTCTCTCTCTCTCTCTCTCTCTCTCTCTCTCCCTCTCTCTCTCTTTCTCTCTCTCTCTCTCTCTTGCCATCACTTGACGAATGCACTACCATTCTTAACGCTCACATCACGAACGCCATAAATCATCTAGCCCCATTAAAGACTGACACCTGGACGTAAACGTCACCCGTGGTTTACCGCAGCTCTTCGTGACCTTTTAACTGCGCTTTCGCAGAAGTCGTTTACCTTGGGATCTTCTATAGAATTGCAAGGGACAACGCTCATAAACAGGTTGAGGAAGCCAGGCTGAATTACTACTATTCACGCTTGTCTACCTTGACCGATGTTGCAGAGATCTGGAAAGAGCTTGAAAATTTTGGTATTGCTACCTCTAAATCTACTTCACCTGCTCGGTTCTCTTTAGATGCTCTCAACAATTTAGCTCCATCTCAAACGACTCTCAAGCTCCATCTGTTGAGGAGTATTTGCGAACCCTGGAGAGTCTGGACCTCCCTGAATACTTCATCTTCAGGGCTATCACGGAGTCGGATGTGTCGGCTGCAGTATCACTCTTTAACACCCAGGCCAGGGGAAGCGATGGCATCCCACAGGTTGTAATCTCCAAAGCACTGCCAATACTCGCTCCTTTACTTTGTCAAATTTTTAACCTGCCTCTGAGCGAGGCACGCTTTCCTTCAGCCTGGAAATCATCGATCGTAAGAGCACTAAACCAAGTTAACTCTCCAACAGCTCTAACTGACTACCGTCCGATCTCTTTACTCTGATTCCTGCCCAAGGCGCTAGAGTGGCTAGTGCACAAGCAAATCTCTGAATATCTTGAAACAAGACTTTACCTTGACAATTTCCAAACTGGCTTTCGCACTGGCCACAGCACGCAGTCTGGCTTAATTAAACTGACTAATGATGCCAGGCTTGGGATAGACAGGAAAAGGGTCACACTGCTACTTCTATTTGATTTTAGCAAGGCGTTTGATACTGTGTGTCACGTCAATCTACTCGGAAAGCTGTCCTCTTTCGGCTTTTCCAAGCAGGTTATCTGCTGGCTTGCATCTTACCTCACGGGAAGAGAACAGGCCGTCATTGGTGACAATAACGAGCTCTCAACTTTTCTACCATTAAACACCGGTGTTCCACAGGGGTCAGTTTTAGGCCCCTTGTTATTCGCGCTGTACATCAATGATATTGGCTTTTGCCTAGATTCAGATGTGCCCCATCTAATCTATGCGGATGACCTGCAAATCTACAGTTAATGCCACCTCGAGGAGCTTGATTCCTGCTCTGTCAGGATGAGTGCTAACGCCGAGAGGATAATGGGCTGGGCTGCAACAAATAGTCCTAAACTTAATATCCTTAAGACTAACAAGGAAAGGTACCCAAACCGAACTCACCGATTTTGATGATTTTCATATATGTTGTAGAACATAAAAAAATAAGAGACACGTATTTTTTTTATCGGCTAATTTTCACTTTTAAGGGGTAAAAACCTCCCCTAAAGTTAACCCCCAAAAAGCGTTTTTTTTAAATATCTCGGCTTAAAATTAATATTTTTCAATGAAACAAATTGGAGGTTATTTCTTACAAAATGAGCAAGTATTTCATGGTGATTTGAAGAGTAAGGGTAGCATCCCCTATTTTTTAGGGGTTGAAAACATATATTTTTTGGCATAATTTTATAATAAAAATGTTTAAACCGACTAAAAAAAAATTGGAAAAAATGTTTAAACATCCTTAATAACAAAATTTAGTTGACGTCTTTCGGTGTTTTCGTAAATATTATCCCTAAGGGGGTAAACCACCCCTAACACAAAATAACTGTAAATATGTAATTCAATACATAATATTTCGTAGAAAGTTTGTATATAGAGGTTTTCGAGGTCGCTGATTACAAATCTGTTATCAGATTTTGAAAATTCAAAATGGCGGATCCAATATGGCGGACGGAAATATCGAAAACAAATTTTATATAATAAAAAAGTTTTAAACGACTAAAAAATTTGGAAAAAATTTGTAAACATCTATAATAAACAAATTAAGTTTTTCGGTTTTTTCATAGATACTTCCCCTTAGGGGGGTAAACCGCCCCTAACACAAAATAACTATAAGTATACTTCAATCCATAATATTTTGTAGAAGGTTTGTATATAGGGGTTTTCGAGATCGCTCTTTACAAATCTGATATCAGATTTTAAAAATACAATATGGCGAAACCAATGTGGTGGACGAAAATGTCGAAAAAAAATTTTAACTTTCAAAAAAACTTGTTTACAAATGTGTGATCTTTGTAGCCTGTACATGTGAACTAAAGAGGGTTAAACCCTAAACTCCTAAAGAACAAATAGGCTAAATTTTTAACCAAACGACTCCAAACCCCTAACCTCCAGACAAGCCGAAGGCCTATGCTTTACCGTAGACACGAGTATAGACATATTACCGATATTTTATTCTATCATTTTGTATGTAACAAATAACGTCTCGTTTTATGTTTCAATCAAAGATTATTTATTTTTCTGCTTTTATAAATTAGCATAATTTCAAAAGTAATTTCATAAATTATAAAGTATTTCATAAATTGCATAATTATATAATTTTATAAATTCAAAAAGTCCACACTTTTTTGCAAATGAAAAAACATAGGTTAATAAAATTAGTTTATCAAACTCTTTTGCGTTTTGTAATAAAATTTAATGTTGTCAAACTTGGGAGTTTTTCATTGTTACAATTATTTCGTAAGCCGAAAGTTTTTTAGATGAATTCTCGAAGTAATGATTATTGTATCTATAGTAAAATATTTACAGTCTGGAATTCCATAATAATACTATTTGCTACGATTTAATGAATTTATCAAAAAATCTAAATTTAATAATAAATATTATTCTAATTATTATTATTATTTTTCATTATCATTGCTATTATCAGTATTACTGTTATTATTGCTATTTCAATTATGCTTATTCTTCTTCTTCTTATTATTATTATTATATTACTATGATAATTTTTGTTATTGGTAAAAATACATAAAAGAATATTAATACTCGAACTTCATTTGCAATTAAAGAACACGTTGTTATTGAAAGGGAATTTTATATGAATTCATTAGTTTAATGAATGTTATCGTACATTCAATGATAATTCCACAGATAAATGTCTTTCACTCATAAAAGTTGTTGACAATATGTGCGAATCAGTATGTTCTTTTTTTAGATTGTTTTCATCGAGTGTTTACCTCAGCTGCCTGTGTTATTTTTTAGGCAGTGAGTGAGTTTTGTGGGTATTCTAGTTCGATGCCGGAAAGTACGAATAGTACGTCTTTTTGTTTGTCAGTGGTATCATACAGTTGTAGAAAATTTTCTTTAGTGATTTTATATAGATTTACATTACTCAATTTCAAAGTGAATAAAAGTTGAATAAAACCAAAAATAGAGTTTTCCGAACATCACAAAGTGGAACGAGAATTCTTCTCCAATGCATAAATTAATGATTTGATTCAATTTACATTCACTCGTTTTATTCTGGTAGAAATGTAGCAGTCGTGCCTTACATGCAAAAACACAGCTTGTATAAATTTTACCGCTTGTTTTCATTTTAGATTGAAAAATGAAAATTAATCCGTTAAACGTTCTAAACTTATTATTAGCATACTTTCAAGCGTTAAACATACCAGATAGTGTCACGAATTATCACGAAACAGAGTTGGCCGAAAAAATAAAAGAAATTTTAATAGATGCAACACATGATTTCAACGATGTAGAAATGATTACTGATGACTCTTTGGATTTTCAAGAAGAGTATAAAGACCATAATGTGGAAATAATTGAAGATGAAGTGCAACATCATTTTCCTGATCCGGATATAGCACCAACAAATCAATGTACAGCAGATAATGAAGAACTAGATTTTGAATACAAAAAAAGAGCTGTAGAATTTTGGAGAAGTAGCAAAACGAAGCAAAATTTAAGTCTCAAAACAGTGCAAAACAGATTCAAAAAAGTATCATCTATTAGTCAGCTACGTCGTTGGGCTCATTCAATTAATAAAGGTGGCACGTATAGAGAAAAAGTAGCACAAATTTGTCAGTATACCCTGGATAATTTTCAAGCAGCTCTCGACAGTGGTTCAATTATCCATGATGAAGATATAATTCGATGGGCCTTACAAGCTAAAAAAGAAATTGGTTTTGATGATATTAGATTCAAAGCTTCTAAACATTGATTACTCAAATTTAAGCAAGCACACCGAATAGTTTCTAGGAAAATAAATAAGTTCATAACAAGAAAAACACTGGAAAGTAGTGCAGAACTTACGGCTAAAGCTGAAGAATTTATCGATGACGTTAAATCGTGTATACCAAGGATTGGACTCGAAAATTTGTATAATACAGATCAGAGCGGATTTCAGCTAGAAATGCATTCTGGAAGAACATTAGCAGTAGAAGGAGAAAAGCAAGTGCAATGTCTGGTACAGTCAATTTCAGCAACAACGCATAGTTATACTATACAGCCACTAATATCAGCTACTGGACAACTGTTGTCACCGCTATTTCTTGTTTTAAAGGAACCAAGTGGCAAGTTTGGCCCTATTGTAGAACAAAACATATTTAGACCAGAAAACGTGTACGTGGAAGCATCCAAATCTGGAAAATTAACAACAAGTAAGGGAACTAATAACAATTTTTACATTGTAATATCGTTGATCAGTTAATTAGTAAGTCGTTTAATTGCAGATCACTTCAAAATCTGGTTGGAAAAAATATTTTATCCCTATGTAGGCCATCACTCAATACTATTACTTGATTCTTGGAGTGGTCATTGTGACAAAGTTATAGAAGAAACAATGCCACAAAATAAAATTATTAACATAAAAAAATTCCAACTGGAACCACAGGAAAAATACAACCACTTGATGTCTATGGATTCCGTATTTGGAAAAACTTTGTCCGAACATTTTCTGATAATGTAATGTTAATGGATCATGATATGAATTTACATGTGAGAAATAATATAATTAAACTTCAATCATTGGTTCACAACCAACTGTCTTCACCGAGATATATAGATTTGTTTAAATATTCCTGGTATAAAAGCGGTTACTTCAATGAAAAACCAGATAAATTTGATAATCCTATAGATTTCAGTTTTGGAAAGTCTTGTGCAACACATTGTGAAATAGAAGGTTGCACAAACATTGCAATTGTACGATGTGGTTGGTGCAAAAAAGCATTGTGCTTTAAACACTTTTATGAGGACTACCATTATTGTAAAAACATCGTAAAATAATATATTTTATGCTCAATACAAAAAATGCACTATGGCAAAAGATACAAGATTGTAGATTATTATTATACTCTAATATTATAAACAAAAATACATTATAAGTTGAATTTACAATAAAGGAATTTCAATAACATTCTGATAACAATTTCTACGGAAATTATAAAACTGCTTCACACACAGAATATTCTTGTTTACAAATTTAGGAATTTGAGGTGGTTTGGTTAAAAAGCACAACCATTTAGCCTATTTGTTCTTTAGGGGTTTAGGGTTTAAGGCTCTTTAGTTCACATGTACAGGCTACAAAGATCACACATTTATAACAAGTTTTTATGAAAGTTAAAATTTTTTTTCGACATTTTCGTCCACCACATTGGTTCCGCCATTTTGAATTTTCAAAATCTGATATCAGATTTGCAAAGAGCGATCTCGAAAACCCTTATATACAAACCTTCTACAAAATATTATGGATTGAAGTATACTTATAGTTATTTGGTGTTAGGGGTGGTTTACCCCCTAAAGGGTAGTATCTATGAAAAAATCGAAAAACTTAATTTGTTTATTATAGATGTTTACAAATTTTTTCCAATTTTTTTAGTCGTTTAAAACTTTTTTATTATATAAAATTTTTTTTCGATATTTCCGTCCGCCATATTGGTTCCGCCATTTTGAATTTTCAAAATCTGATACAGATTTGTAATCAGCGACCTCGAAAACCTCTATATACAAACTTTCTACGAAATATTATGTATTGAATTACATATTTACAGTTATTTTGTGTTAGGGGTGGTTTACCCCCTTAGGGATAATATTTATGAAAACACCGAAAGACGTCAACTAAATTTTGTTATTAAGGATGTTTAAACATTTTTTCCAATTTTTTTTAGTCGGTTTAAACATTTTTATTATAAAATTATGCCAAAAAATATATGTTTTCAACCCCTAAAAAATAGGGGATGCTACCCTTACTCTTCAAATCACCATGAAATACTTGCTCTTTTTGTAAGAAATAACCTCCAATTTGTTTCATTGAAAAATATTAATTTTAAGCCGAGATATTTAAAAAAAACGCTTTTTGGGGGTTAACTTTAGGGGAGGTTTTTACCCCTTAAAAGTGAAAATTAGCCGATAAAAAAAAATACGTGTCTCTTATTTTTTTATGTTCTACAACATATATGAAAATCATCAAAATCGGTGAGTTCGGGTTGGGTACCTTTCCTTGTAAGGCAATCGTCCTGGGCTCCCCCTACTATATAAATGCTCTACCTACTACTGCTAACACCTATATAAATATAGGGGGAGTCCGGGTCGACTACGAATCATCGGTGCGCAATCTGAGTTTGGTGCTAGACTCCAAACTCACGTGGAAAGAGCACGTTACACAAGTTTGTAAACGTGCTCACTCTTTAATGTACCGTCTCTATTTTTTAGGAAGACCACTAACCTCAGGTTGCGCCAACACTTGGTGCAAGCACTCCTATTTCCCATCATCGATTACTGTTCACTGGCTTACTGTGACCTGACACAGGAACTTGACTTGAGGCTGCAGAGGCTTGTCAACACGGGAATCCGTTATATCTACGGTGTAAGGAGGGACGAGCACATCTCCCCTTATAGGCGTGAGTTGCAATGGCTTACCATCGCCGGACGTAGGAAGTACTTCATGGCCTGTTTTCTTAGAAAAATTTTCAACACCTCAATACCAGCTTATCTACTAGCCTATTTTGACTTCCACGTCGCACTCAGGCCTGTCAGGGGCGAGGTGACTCCACTGGACATCCCGTCCTTCAAGACGGAGACGCTGAGGAATTCATTTTTCATCAGCGCCTCCTACCTCTGGAACAGCCTTCCATCTCAACTTCGCGACACACTATCCATATCACACTTCAAACAAGCAACTAAAAATTATTTCTTTAATTTGGAAAACACATAAACATCGCACAAACATACATACATTCTCTTTCATCTCATGTCATCTCTCAACATCACACACACCTTATACTATATACCCTTACACAAATTTTATTTATTCCTTTATCATAATACACTATATTTGTTATATGTACAACAAAATGTACAAAAATAAAGAGCAATTAATCTAATCTAATCTAATCTCTCTCTCTCTCTCTCTCTCTCTCTCTCTATCTCAAATAAATTTATTATATGGTACAACCATTGAATTATCAACTGGAATCTCTTCCGTATTTTTAGTTTAATAAATATAATTTTCAGAACTACTGCCAGTTTATTAATATTGAGTATAAACCTCTTGTTTTATTATAGTTACATTAGCAAAAGGTTCTGGAAATCCATTATTGCATTCATGCTTGGGATTCTGAAGACACGGACTTGTTTCATCGTTAGGTCCATAAAGCATATGTTTGATAATTAATTTCTTAAGTTTTTCATTATTTAAAATTATTTCAGCGGATACAAATTTATTAATTTGTTCGGAGGTTATTAATTTGTTGTCAGGATGTGATGTTATTAAAATGTGTGCATGTAGTTAACCTCTATTTTGAAATTCAATTGTATAAACATAAGCTAATACTTTACCAAAAAATGTTTTTCCGTTATATTATTTATAATTGATTGTAATTTTGTGTAAAATAGTCTAACAGTGATATGCGGTATATTAGTTGAAGTTGTTCTTTTTGGACATTTTCTCAAAATTATCACGTCGGTCTGATCACTTTCAAACTTATGCGTAAATTCATCATTTGTCCGTCGATCTCTGATCTTTTCCCATTGAGCAGTTATCCGAATTTAAATCTAACCTTAAATAATTCATGTCGGCATTTGATTAGTAAACTCGGTTATAATATTGTTCGTTATCTTTTATACATGTTAATGAACCTGAATTTGTATATTTTTGTCAGGGCATGTACGCCCGTTAATGTAACAATAAATAAATTAAGAAATAAATAAATAAAATTAATTTTATTTTTTTTTTTCATTTTGGATTGCACGTTACGGTTATGAATAAATCTGGTCTTCTACATTTTCTCATTATAGCCAAAGCATCCTGATGATGTTGTTGCATAGAGATTTCTAATTTTTTCTTTTTTTTTAAATTATTAGAAATATTTGAAACACTATTAACGACTGCATCTAATAACATTCGATACCTAATTGTTTTTGGTTATTTCGTAAAGTTTAAGTGATTTTTTCTATTACTGTATAACTGTGTATAAAAAATTGTTGAAACATCGTCCTACATACAACAAAAGAAACGAATTTTGCTTCCTCCTAGAGCTTAGTAATAGTAAAATTTTGAGTTTCGTCAAAACTTCTAGAAAATACTTATTGGTGTGTTAGAAGTAAAAATAAAGTATTTTTAGAAAATGTCCGTATAGATATGTGTTTTTTTTTCTTTTTCTCAGAGAAGAGGTGTTAGGGAAAATCTTAGAAAGACCATAGCGTGACTTTGTTGAGAACTGCTAAAAAGGATGGTCGTCATCCTAATCGACAAGGCTCAACCTTGCACGCAGTGGCAGCTGGCGGTCGTTCAAGAGGTGCACCCGGGGACCGACGGACTCGCCCGAGTCGCCACCGTTCGAACTTCTCGAGGGACATTGAAGCGGAACATCACTCAGCTGTGCCCACTTCCCATGTCTTCAACGGAAGAAGCTGATTGAACACACACATTCACACACATACACACGCAATCGCAAGTTCCGCCTTCGAACAACACCCTTTCGAACGATGATTTCGTTTGCTCGCATTACTCGCAACGGGGGGAGGATGTTCCGTCGAGACCCGAGGAGAAGAGTTCCGCCGTGAAAACGGTGTCGAGCGAACTCTGCGAGGTCGACATAGAACCCGTGGCGCCATCTCCCGTGCTCGAGTTGAGCAAGCGACGTCGCGACTCGCTGCGCTCGCCGACAGCACCGCCGGCCTCAAGTCGCGCGCGGTCGGACGAGCGCCGAGTCAGTTCTCGATAAGACACCAAGCCGTTGACAGCTCGTGCTGTCTTTAGCTATCGACGAATCGGACGACTTTTCACTTTGCGATCTCGCTTATCCGTACGTCCGCCGAGTGTTGTGGTGCTGGTGCTTCCGCTAATCTCTCTCTCTCTCTCTCTCTCTGTCTCTCTCTCTCTCTCTGTCTCTCTCTCTCTCTCTCTCTCTCTCTCTCTCTCTCTCTCTCTCTCTCTGGATCTCTCGTCCTCTCTTGGTTTCTCTCTTTTTCTCTCTATCACTGCTTGCACGCCGCGTTTGGCTCGCGACCGGTTCCGCGAACGTGGTTGCGCGCGCGTCGAAACGTGCAAGTCGGTAGAATTGCGATACCGACTTCAGTCAGCGGAACTACGCCGCTGAGACGAAGCGAAGATTCTCTCTGAGAATCGTACAAGTTCACGACACACACACACACACACACACACACACTCACCGTCCACACTTCTTCTATTCCGCAGCTCGTAACATTTTCGAGAGGGGTTTTATGCCGGACGGCTTTCCCCTCTCATTCTGAGCGTATTAAAAAACACACTCGTTTTCGCTCAACCGAATTCTCTTATTTCTCTCCCACACCTCTCTCCTCTGCGAATTTCGAAAACAAGAACAAGCGGGAATCCACGCCTAAGGGGCTTCCAGCGCGACAATTCAATCCCATTGTTACAAACAATCCAGCTATAATGCATTTGAAAGAAAATAAAATTACCTACTTTTCCTCGTTTAGTCCTCGGGATCGACCGCTTTGTTCGGCAGATAGAATGAAACAGGTGATTTTTTTTTTTTTAATTTCATATTTCTGAAACTGAACATTATAACCTCGCGAAAGAAATCATGATGATGGGTCACGTGTCAAACTATATCCCACTAAAATTTCAAGTGATTTAGCTACTTATTTTTTCAGTAATAAATCGAAAACTAAAAAAAAATTATTTTTTGTACCTCGATTACGGATGTAAAAAGGACTTATTGCACTTCAGATTTTGGAAAAAGTACATATTTTAAACCCCCATGGTTCGGGTGGTAAGATATCAAAGTTTCCATTTTTTTTTTTTGAACATTTTTTGATTTTTTATATATCTAAAACAATACTGTCAAATGCTTTAAAATTTTATTTGGCGATTCACCATTAAAAATGCTATCTGCTGCTAAAATTTTAAGCAATTTCTTTGAGCTGTTTTCTAGTAAAAAGCTATAATTTAAAAATCGGTTTCTTGAAATTTGCGCAAGCGACCTATCTAATGAATAGCCTGTTGTTTTGACGGTTAGGTAGATTAGGAACACATGTAAACATGCGTGAATTTCTATAAAAAAATGGACGGCAGTGTTCGTATTCTATAATAAAAAAACGGAGGGGTCTGCAAACTTTTGAACAATGAACCATCCAAAACTTATATATTAAATTATGTTTTGGAAACCGCCTTATAAATTATTAGGCAGATATACTGTATATTAAAACAATATTTTATTTATTGGACCTATAAATTAGTTAGAGAAAGCTTGAAACGGTCACGACTCTTCTCAGTCCGTAGCGCGTATGAGATTTTAAATTTTAGAGAAGAGCAGTAATCATTTACTGATCTACGTCCGAATTTCGACAACAGATCATAAATAGGAAAGTAATTTTATATAGTAGTGTATTATTATCATATAAGACAGGTCCGGGATACCAGGTAGTGGACATTTATTTCAATAATAAAAGTTTTTATAACAAAATAAATATATTCAAATTATATTTAAGGATAAGAATATTGCATTAACTGTTGCATATATTCTGTGTCTCATTCACCCGATGCAGAGGAACGTAGTTGTCGGAATTGAGTCTGTCCAGAGGATGGCCGGTCGATGCTGTTTGAAGTAGACGGCCGGACGATGCGGCAGGAAGCAGACGGATGGACGATGCAGAAGGAAGAAGACAACAGGACGATGCAGAATGAAGAAGACGAGTTTGATCCTAAACCCCAAATCACCTTGGTGGATGGGGGATTCACGGAAATGTCAAACTTCAAAGGAGAAGCTAAAAAAAGGCTAGTTCACGGGCCCCACGGAAGTATTATTCAAAGATAGTACCTGTGGGGATCCGGTGTCGGAGGGCCACTTGGGCAGAGCTTGCTCTGCCTACGCCACTTAAAAAAAACACATCCATACAGACATTTTCTAAAAATATTTCATTTGAACTTTTAACACACCAAAAATTATTTTCTTGAAGTTTTGACGAAATTCAAAATTTTACTATTACAAAGTTTTCTCTAGGAGGAAGCAATATTAGTATTTATAAAAAATAATTATTAAAATTACATGATGTTTCGTTAATATAAGAAAAAATGAAAATTGCATAATGTTTTCATGTTATAATTTATTTGTTTATGATTAAAATTTTATATTATAATATACGTTAAAGGAAACATTATGTTAATCGTGACCGAAGCGAGCATATCCTGGGAGTTCTCGATACACTTGTACTATTGAACGTGGATCTTCACTGGTTTCAAACATATACGCCAAGTCTTTCTTCGACAACATCGGGAGAAATTACGAGCATGACGCTAAAGAACGCCCAAAGAAATGGGCATCCTAACAACTGATTTTGACGAGTGCAAGGTCTCAATGGCAGTTCCTAATCTGCTGCAGAACATACGAAACTCAGCCCACACACATCACCAAGACAACAAGTAATTTAAACCATTTTAGTTTTCACAGCGCCTCAGGAAATAATAAATTAACCAAACTAATTCGTAATATACAAAGAAAAATCTTAAACGTAGAGATCAAGGATTTTTACGTACACATTAACTATTCAGACTCAAAATCCGAAAAATTAAAATAATTTCTACAAGAATCACTACCACAAAACACAATACGCTCAATTTTCAAAAATCAGGATGCAAAGAATACTGACATACGAAAAAGATTAAACACTTTTCACAACAGAAAATTTTATCAAATCTAAAATACAAATTTTAAAACTAAATCAAACTGCGAAAATTATTTAAAAATCTCATGAATATTAACATACGGATTAATGTAAAATACATTACATTGTTATGAAATAAATTCAAGCTGAAGAGTGAACTGAACGAAACATCAATTTTTCAAACCATTAAGAATCTTAAAAACTTAATCACTTACAACAACATTCCGAATAACATTGATAACAACATAAAAACTACAATAATGAGCAAAAAAACACAACTCAGAAATAAAACAATACACAAAAAATGGAAGAGACGATTTTAGAAAACAAATTAAAAGAAATTAGAAATTTTATGGAAAATAACGAAGACATCATGTTTACTCTCGCTGATAAAGGCAACGTTACTGTTGCAATGTTCAGAGCGGATTATATTAAGAAAATGGAGACTCAGCTGTCAGATAGAAACACTTTCACGAAAATAGCGCCGAAGATCTATTGACAAAAGTACAAACAAAAGTAAAGAAATTCAGAAATAACTGGAACAAAAATGGCTTTTTCGGCAATAAATATAGTAAGGTGAAATTCCCACTAACCGACACAGCATTATAAAGATGTTATGGCCTACCAAAAATCCATAAAAAAGAAGTCTCTGTACGACCAATTATTTCAAAGATAGGCTTATCTACTTATCTCTTGTCAAAAAACCTATTTAAAAAATTGCAAAACTGTGTAAAAAACCAAAGCCAGACATAGAATTAGCTATGAATTCATAGAGAAAATAAAAAATATGATTTATTGATGAAACATTAGTCAAAAATAACATTGAATAGAGGTATGCACAAATTGCATAAAAATCTGAAATACCTCTCAACGAAATTTTGTTAGCATGTGAGAAAGCGCGTCTCTTACGAGCAAACCAGTCATGCACTTAAAGCAAATTACATTCTATCGATCCAGAAAATAAATAGCGAAATGCGTAACATGGTCAATAAAAATAAAGATAAAAAAGACACAAATTTTGAAAACATTGATGTAATGACTGCACCTCAACGTATGAAGGCCAAACGAAAAGAAATGTGTGTATAAGTATTAATGAACAAAGGAAATCGAATGAAAATGTAATTTATGACTATACAAAAAACAATAGTTACACTTTTAACTTTAGTAAATTTGATATCAAAGACAGAGAACCGAATATCCATAAACGATTAATTTTTTAAATGCTCCACGTACATTTACAACAAAATGGAATAAATTTAAAAGGATATGCCCAACAGCTCAACAATGTATACATACACCTGCTTCACAAACTAAAGTGAGGAGAGCAGCGATGAGTCATAGCTCTAACATCAATATAGAAAAATGTCAACAAATCGCCCCACTCTAGTTCACATACAGCGCGTGTATATAAACTCTGCGAATTTTAGGCTCTCGTGCATACGAATCAGAATAGAACAATAAATGGAAATATAACTCACCCAATGACTGAAATTCTTAATAATGATAAAATTCATTTGCTTGAATACAAAGTTACGCGTAATAATAGGTTTGATTTAAAATAAAAATGCTGAGACAAAAGTAACTTATGGATTACTGTTTTTCTTAAAAAAAAAAAAAAAAAAAACGCCAGTTATTAATTCATGCACTACGACAGACCCTAAACTTAAGTTAAAAGTTTATATTAGCAATAATTCTTAGGGGTACAAAGGAGTCAGAGTAGTAAACGCGAGAGATATCTTCAACTCCAAAATCCACGAAGCACACGAGCCTTAAATTTAAACAAAAAATCCATAGTTAAAACTTCTAAACCTGTTGTTGTATTTAAGGGTTTTAGTTTTGATTTTCTGATGTTAAATTTATTTTGCAATGGTGATATTGAATTCGTATTCAGAAACCCCGAAAACTAAAGAGCAGCACGATTTCGTCATAAAAAATCCGGTTGTTACCTTCCGAAACGGGCATGAGAACCCGTAAAAATGCTTATATAATTTTTTTTTAATTTAACGTTTATTTACCTTTATTTTACAATATGACACAATATTTCAAACAATCTTCGAGCAATATTGCTGCAGTATTTTTATTGTTTTTTGAAACCACAAACCAAAAATGGAGATTTACAGTAATATTGCTGGACAGTATCCAGAATATTCAATAATCTGCCTGCAATATTTTTGAATCTGACGAATCTGCCGATGCAACCTTAAGGGGACACAACACATTTAAACCCTGAAAAAAAGAACTCTGAGAAAAATTTATAAATTTTAAGTAAATCATTTAAAATTTTTTATAGATATATTTAGCATAAATACTTTTAATTTTATCATGCTAAAACCTTCATTATTCCTGCTGGCCCATTGTGGCACTCGGTGCAAGAATTTGTGAACTTTTTCACTGTCCGTAGGATTCCAAGTGAACGAATGGTTCTTTTGGGCTCAAACTTAAGGAGGATACTTTGTACACTTGTAGTTTTGGTATGAATGCAGGGATTTTAATTTGAATGTTTAGAAATGATTTGGCAATGAAAAAACTGCCATTTTTTCTTTTTGTCGCTTATTCTGGCACCTTTTTGTGTATAAAACATTTTCTAAACATTTAAATCAAAATCCCTGCATTTATACCAGAACTACAGGTGTACAAAGTATCCTCCTTGTGTTTGAGCCCAAAAGAACTATGCGTTCACTTGGAATCCTACGGACAGTGAGCTGAAATCAGTAAAAACAACATTCAGAGAAAATCAACTTTGAAGTTTATGAAAATTGTTGAAAGTGTAACTTGGATTAGTGCTTACCAAATCCTTTGGGACCAAGTTTTCTATGTTCCACACACATAGACCTTCACTCTCAGCAATTATACTGTATATTCACTTATACCTCTGGGTTCTGTACGGCTTTTCTTACCTGAAACCAAAAAAAGGCATTTTATGAATTTTTATAAAAATGAAATAACAAGGTTATTTTATCCTTGATAATAATAACACTTTATACTTATCTTTTCTTTTGGTCACTGTGTAGAATCTTCAAGTTAAAACTGCAGAAAATTAGCAGTCTACCCTCCAAATGTTTGATCTGGGTGCTTCAGTCTATGTAGCGGCTTTTTCTTCTATCACTGCAGTCTTGATAGAGTCCTTGGCAACTTTCTCACGTACTTCACTAAATTATTCGTTGATTGTATCATATGCAGACTGAGCCATTGGTTTCAAGCAGTCCATCAACCCACAAAATGTTGATAGACCAGCGTGTCCAAGTCCAAGAGCACGAAAAGTAACCACTGCTCTTCTGTTGTTCTCCCAAGCATGGTTCTTGACGCCAACTTTTCTACATGACTTGATAGCTGCCAGCTGACCACACTCAATGCACACAACTTCAATCTTGAATCCTAATCCTAACTTCGGATTTGCCAAGTTGAACTTTACCATGGCATTGTTTGCAAATCAATAGTTCCTCGACCACAGTAAATAGAATGTTGATATCAATCAATCTATTCCTGACCACAGAGGTTCCTTCCGCTGCTGGAGTTTGTATCTTTCTTGCTGAACTTGAAGGTCTTGTCCTGTTGGCAGGTTCATTCACGCATGTTGCTCCTAGAAATCTTCTTGGCCACTTCTTGCCTCTTCCTCGAGAGTACTTCTTGTCAGGATGGGTACTCGCAAACCTTCCCTTGGCATCTCGATTATCACACATATTTTTAAAATCACTATACTTCACACTTTTTTAAATAACTTCACTGCTCTGCTTTTATACACTAACACTTCAATTTCTTTCTTGTTAGGGTTATAAGCTATAAGCTATAACCCCAAAACCTCTACAAACATTACTTAAATTAATTTAAAAACACTTTTAAGAAATATCAATACTTTTTTAATATATTAAGACATCAGCTGTGTTTACTCACTGTAAAACACATCCCAGGACTATATCAGCTGCGTTTTAAAATATTTGCTGTCTGCTAGCAGAACGGCAGAACGGTCGCTCTATCCTTCTCAGACACATTGATTCTAACCTGTCCACAGGTGGCGCGCGGGCGCGCGATATTTGAATTCAAATAAATGTCCCTACGTATCCATCAAAGCCTTATATATGAAGCGAAACTAGAAATTTATCTCGAAAATAACGCAAAAAAATCTTATCAATACGCACTAATTTATTTACTAAAATATGTATACGGAGCATAATATACGTATATACTACGGTAAAAAAATAGTATTTTCAACATTTACAATAAAAATTTTATTCAGCTTGAGACAAAAAATGAAAGATACGCAATTTTACGAAAAAACGATAAAAATTTTGTTTTAGTATTTTGCTTGTAACTTTGCGGGAAATTTTTTTTTTTTCAATAAACGGGTTGCAGGAGCGTGTTCTACGGAACATTTCCTGTCAAAATGAGGAATGAAAAAAAATCGATTTTTTCTAAGTTATAAGGTGTTGTGTCCCATTAAGACAATATTGCCGAAAGATTGGGTGCTATATGGGATGCTGTAAGAGTTGGGCGAGTTTTAATGTCAACATAGCTGTTGCACAGATGGTCTAGCTATGAAGCAGATCATATCCTTGTGCATTTATTCCTAGATGTTTTTTTTTTCTAAAAGCTATGGTTCTTGGATTATGTCTATATTTACATGGTTAGTATTAAGTCTTTGTGTCTGCTTTGCAGCAATCCAAGTTAATTTTTCCGATTTGAAGCCCGAATTTTCTTATCATTTCTTTTGTCTCTCATTTGAAGCCTCGCTTTTGTTATGTAAATTCAAATTTGAGGCTTCTTTCCTCCTATTTTAGCCAGTCAAGGGTCTCTTCGTTTATTTGGTTCTCCTTATTTGGTCTAACTATTATCTTGAGCAAGGTCTTCTTGTTCCATGGGATCAAATAATATCTAGAGGATCTAGATGTTATTTGTCTAAGGGATAACTCCATTTTTAGTATTATTTTGAGTTTCGCTAATGTTTTTCGTAGCTGATAATTGTTTACTTCAACAAATAGTCATGTAACTTCTTGTTATTACAACCGGCAACTTCGACTTTCTTCTGTCAGCCGGCTCCATCAAAGTTAATTTGTTCTTTGCTTCCCTTATCTGCACCTTTCGCAATATCTACCAAAATCCCTAACTCAACTTCTTTTTAGGGCTCATTCTACAGTCAAGATTTGCCAAATCTATTATGACTATTTGAAACACTTCTGGTCATTAAAAGCTGATCAAAGATTTTAGCTTTATCGCATTGCTCTCTTCATCCAATCACGTCCCTTTGGACGTTTTCCCCTTTGGCTGTTTGTTCGTTAGATCAACTTATTTTGCTTGTTCATTTAGATGCTCCGGCTTAATTTCTTAAATCCTTTGATAAAATATGTCCTTAATCTCAGTTTCTTCTTGGCATCTGTTCGCAGTCAAGTTTTATTTTTTTATCTTTTCTTTCAGTTTCTGTATCCATGATGTTGACTATGCTTTCTATGAAAACAGTATTATCTTTATAGTCCAAGGCATCATCAAGGCTATTTTATTTATTTTTGCCCTCTAAACACGAATTGCGAGGATAAAATGTCCATAAGTGGTCAGGTAATTTGTTATTAACATTTATTAATATTCTTCAAATTATAACTTTGCAGAAGTTTATTGAAGACGCGATTTCTGAGATTTTATTCATTGATTACTCAAAAACTCAGACTTTTTCGAAAAATCTTGTCAGAATATTTTTAACTTTCGGGATAACGAATTAAAACGATTTCGAAATAAACATTCTCCTACTTGCTATTAGAGACGAAAAGAAGTATAGTTGCGAAGCGAAAAAGAGTAGATGCGTTCAGGCTTTAACCCAGGGACCCAAGATTAGCAAGCCAGAGCTCTAACCACGGAGCTGATGTCTACGATGCATTCAGACGTTATGCATCGTAGTACAGCCCGGCGGACTCTTATTGTTGACTCTTCTCGCCGCTTGCGTTGGAGATGTGCGCGTCTGTTACATTGCAGTTCGTTGATTTTTAGAGTCAACAAAATGTCTTGTATGCATTCGCCCTAAGAACATTGTTTAGTAAGGATAGCTTCAACGGAGTTGGACGCTTCGCAACGGAGTCCAGTTCCCAAAGCTCAGTCTGAGCTTTTATCTACATTTACGGGGAGTCTTCCATTTTTACGCTCTTCCGAGATTCGATTTAACAGCTCCCTAGAGCCCTGCTGGACGAGCCGCTCCACCAGCTCATAGATCACAGGTCAAGGCTATCATTCTTTGAAATTAAATATCTTGATTCATATTTCTGACATACTTAATACAAAATTAATTAACTAACTCTTGTAAAGTTTTCGCTAAGAAAAAAAGGCTACAACGAATAATATTCATTTACAAAATATCATACAAATGTTCGTCAATATGAGCTTTAAGATAAAATTTCTAACTTTTCTGTTTATAGTTTCCTCAAAAGGGTACTTATGGCGATGGGAGTTATTCAAGTGGGAGATCAAGATCAAGGGTAAGTACCTCTGTCAAAAAATGTTACTCACAAATGCATGCCAAAAATTGTATCTTATTGCCTACTAAACAAATAATAAGATATTTTAACGTCTCACAAGCATGACTATGCAAACCTACACCTATGTACACTGGAAGACGCTAAATAATCGCCTAATAATAATGATAGTGATAACCACTTAAGTCATAAAATATCTGCTAATGATCACCACTCGTCATCTAACTTATCATATACTGATCTTATTTTATGGGAGTCTTTCATGAATGAATGATAATATTTTTCAAGTTATTTATAAAATATCCCTTATTTGCGATATTTATCGCTTAAGAATTATCCTAAAAAATCTTCACTGAATCATATTGTCCAAAACTCTACTCGAAATACTACCTCGAAGTAAAAAAATTTAGTTTTACTGAACTTGGAAAATATTTTGCAGCAGGGGGAAAGCGCTTACAAAAAATTGTACATTGCATGCATCGGATTGAAGCCTGAGTTTCTGTGACTTCTTGTAGATGATTTTCATATGTCAGGATAACCCTCTAGTCAATGAGACACCTTCTGCAAAGAAAAGCGCCTAGTATTTGTTAAATTTTCCAATAAATGATAAAATATTCTTTACGAGAATCAACGTACGTATACTGTAGTCAAGTAAAATTAGCTTTCAATCCGCAACAAATCGCAAAACGGCTTATTTTGTTTTTAAATTCGTAGAATTATCTTCTAAATGACATACTTAAAATCCAAAAAAAAATCGAACTCCGAAAAGATGTGATGCAAGATGTGTTGTGATTCTGTGTTGCACCTATCAGAAATACGAGTTAGAATAATTCTACAATAATTAACAGAGTATAAAGTAGTAGTAAACTATAAATTGCAGTTGCATTGTATTACTTCTAATATCTCTGGAGCAGATTAAAAGTCAGTCAGAATTGGAAAATACTAACTTTCATCCAAATTCCAGCCCTAATCTTTTTTTATTTCAGTATTTAAACCTTGTCATTTCAAAAACGTTCCGCAAAAATACCTTACCACCATGTGTAGATGAGTGCGTAGTTGGCTCAGTGGTAGAGTTGGCGCCTTAAGATCTCGTGGATATTGGGTCAAATCACCCTCGTGCTTTACTTTTGTGCAATTTAGTTCCCAAAAATCCCGTACGATATATACTTTCATGATATTTGTTAACAAAATAGAAATTTTCATTAGCTATTTAAAGCTGGTCAAAATTGTAAAAATATAAGTGTTTAAAAAAGGTTTTAAGAAACATTTTGAAAATGTTTAGACCCGGATAATGTTTCGTGCATTCTTAGTTTCGTTCACTATAAAGTGCTAATTCCCTCTACCCTCCTCCACTTGCACAATGTATTATTTTTGGATACAGTGTGCGTAAAAGTCGATTTTGTGCACTTTCCGCGTGTAATAAATCGCATTTTATGCCTCTAGTTGAATAATATTTTACACAGAGTACCCATGTCCGTCAATAGGTATAAAAAGCATGCGCAGAGAGTTCCTATATCAGTTGCCTCTGGTACTCCGTAGGGCTAGTTAGTACTAACGATGGTCAACAGGAAGATAACAGATATTATTTTTGAGATTTATCTAAACATGTTCTTATATCAGTGGTGTTGGGAAGGAAAGTGTGATTAATATTTTACACAGAGCACACATGCCCCTCAATTTGTATAAAAAGCCTGCGCAGAGAGTTCCTATATCAGTCGACTCTGTTACTTCGTATTGGTAGTTAGTAGTCATGATGCTCAACAGGAAGATAACAGAAATTATTTTTGAGATTTATCTAAAATTGATCTTATATCAGTGGTGTCCAGAAAGAAAGTGTGAATAATATTTTACACAGAGTACTCATGCCCGTCAATTGGTATAAAAAGCCTGCGCAGAGAGTTCCTATATCAGTCGACTATGGTACACCGTAGGGCTAGTTAGTAGTCACGATGCTCAACAGGAAGATAACAGAAATTATTTTTGAGATTTATCTAAACATGTTCTTATATCAGTGGTGTCGGGAAGGAAAGTGTGAATAAAATTTTACACAGAGTGCGCATGCGCGTCAATTGGTATAAAAAGCCTGCGCTAAAATTGATCTTATATTAATGTTGTCCAGAAAGAAAGTGTGAATAATATTTTACACAGAGTACACATGCCCCTCAATTTGTATAAAAAGACTGCGCAGAGAGTTCCTATATCAGTCGACTATGGTACACCGTAGGGCTAGTTAGTAGTCACGATGCTCAACAGGAAGATAACAGAAATTATTTTTGAGATTTATCTAAACATGTTCTTATATCAGTGGTGTCCAGAAAGAAAGTGTGAATAATATTTTACACAGAGTACTCATGCCCGTCAATTGGTATAAAAAGCCTGAGCAGAGAGTTCCTATATCAGTCGACTATGGTAGACTGTAGGGCTAGTTAGTAGTCACGATGCTCAACAGGAAGATAACAGAAATTATTTTTGAGATTTATCTAAACATGTTCTTATATCAGTGGTGTCGGGAAGGAAAGTGTGAATAAAATTTTACACAGAGTGCGCATGCGCGTCAATTGGTATAAAAAGCCTGCGCTAAAATTGATCTTATATTAATGGTGTCCAGAAAGAAAGTGCGAATAATATTTTACACAGAGTACACATGCCCCTCAATTTGTATAAAAAGCCTGAGCAGAGAGTTCCTATATCAGTCGACTATGGTACACCGTAGGGCTAGTTAGTAGTCACGATGCTCAACAGGAAGATAACAGAAATTATTTTTGAGATTTATCTAAAAATGTTCTTATATCAGTGGTGTCCGGAAAGAAAGTGTGAATAATATTTTATGTTTCTTAATTAATGTCAGTGCTAGTTCTATTGCTTTTACTTCATAATTACTCATTATTTCATGAACTCTACTATACATATTCATGAACTTCCTATATCAGTCGACTCTGCTACTTCGTATTGATAGTTAGTAGTCACGATGCTCAACAGGAAGATAACAGAAATTATTTTTGAGATTTATCTAAACATGTTCTTATATCAGTGGTGTCCAGAAAGAAAGTGTGAATAATATTTTACACAGAGTACTCATGCCCGTCAATTGGTATAAAAAGCCTGAGCAGAGAGTTCCTATATCAGTCGACTATGGTAGACTGTAGGGCTAGTTAGTAGTCACGATGCTCAACAGGAAGATAACAGAAATTATTTTTGAGATTTATCTAAACATGTTCTTATATCAGTGGTGTCGGGAAGGAAAGTGTGAATAAAATTTTACACAGAGTGCGCATGCGCGTCAATTGGTATAAAAAGCCTGCGCTAAAATTGATCTTATATTAATGGTGTCCAGAAAGAAAGTGCGAATAATATTTTACACAGAGTACACATGCCCCTCAATTTGTATAAAAAGCCTGAGCAGAGAGTTCCTATATCAGTCGACTATGGTACACCGTAGGGCTAGTTAGTAGTCACGATGCTCAACAGGAAGATAACAGAAATTATTTTTGAGATTTATCTAAACATGTTCTTATATCAGTGGTGTCGGGAAGGAAAGTGTGAATAAAATTTTACACAGAGTGCGCATGCGCGTCAATTGGTATAAAAAGCCTGCGCTAAAATTGATCTTATATTAATGGTGTCCAGAAAGAAAGTGCGAATAATATTTTACACAGAGTACACATGCCCCTCAATTTGTATAAAAAGCCTGAGCAGAGAGTTCCTATATCAGTCGACTATGGTACACCGTAGGGCTAGTTAGTAGTCACGATGCTCAACAGGAAGATAACAGAAATTATTTTTGAGATTTATCTAAAAATGTTCTTATATCAGTGGTGTCCGGAAAGAAAGTGTGAATAATATTTTATGTTTCTTAATTAATGTCAGTGCTAGTTCTATTGCTTTTACTTCATAATTACTCATTATTTCATGAACTCTACTATACAATTTTAAAGAAATATAATTATTTTTGATTCGTTTCCTTCCAGTATTCATACTTTTCTTCTAAGATTTCTTACGCAGTAGACCACCCTTATTGACTATCTCATTGTCAAAGCAAATATTTCTTATTTTTATAATGTAACCTACTTTTTAAACATAACGAATCAAATTGAATTTAAAATCTCATATTATAAATTCTACTGGAAGTACCTTCACCAATATCTTTATGTCAATTTTAGCTATAACAAAATGTAATATTATAAACGTTTTAATTTTTTATATGATAGAAAGACTTATGAAAGTACATTTTATGTCTGAATGAATCAAAACACTTATTTCATAAATCTACATAATATTAAAATTCAAAAATTAATTTTTCAACATCGATTTCATCTTTGCTCATATAGACATGGGATTCATCTCGGAAATTGTAACTTTTAAATAATTTGTTTTTGTACGCATTAACAATAAACATAAGCAAAGTAGCGTACGTACGTACGTACAAATATACTTATCTCTCATTTAAAACAGAAAAATATAATTTTTTCTATACACTAATAGTATACATCTTAAGATATATAAAATTGCTAAATGAAAATTTTCGGATGTGGTCCAGATGATGCTGAGGATAATCATGATGATAAGGACTATTCAAACAATATGATATACATACAGTTTTTTTTGTACATTTGATGTACATCCGATTCACTTTCTTCATTCTCTTTCTCGAGGATGATGTCCTGTCGATCAGGGTGTCAACCTGGCACCTGGACATCTTCTACGAAAGATTCAATTTTTTATCAGCACATTTGATTTATATACGATGCTCTTCCTTGCAGACGACGTACCATCGTCAGGGATTCATTCTGGCACTTAGAAATCATCTACAAGAAGTTACGATTTTTTTTTCAGTACATCTATTTTATATACGATGCCCTTCCTCGTAGACAACGTCGCGTCGACATGGGGGTCATCCTGGGACCTAAACACTGTCTACAAGAATATACAGGTTTTTTTCAGTACATCCGATATATATATATATATATATATATATATATATATCGTGCATTTTTATTTTCTCCTACATCGAGAACCCAATTTTTAAATTCATGATCTTCATTTTGTAATTTCAAATTTTCATTCAATGATAATTTCATGAAAGATAACCATAATTTACTTCTTTTCACACATAACTCCATTATTTTTGTACGATTGCCATAGCGTAATATAGGAAGTGTTTGTGTAAAGTCACCAGACTTAGCGATGATTTTCCCTCTCCGGTAGGAAATTAACGATTGAAATTCGTTAAAAAGTTTTCGTTAAAAATATTGTTTTTTAATTATTGTTTGTTTAATAAAATTATTAAAAATTATTAATTTCTTCGACATTAGCCCATATTTTCCGTACTATCATCCGGATAGGCAACTATTTTATCAATTTTGAAGTATTTAAGAGTAAAAGTATTTAGATGTACAACCTGTTGAAAATAATGACGTCATAATAGGTTACAATCTGTAGCTTTAAATGACGTCATTATTTTGAACAGGGCTACCAGTGTCAGCTATTAAGCAGGGGTTCCAAAAATTGCATGTAACTGTATAGCATATGCATATTTGACCCTTGCAGCGATAAAGAAACGGCTGCAAGCCGTGAAATGAGAAAAAAACTTGAGTACTCGCGCTCCGCGCAGAGTGTTTACTCGCATTAGCTGATCAATTAACCAAACCCGATAAGATATGGCGCGGCCGTTTTTTCATTTAAAATTATTACCGTTGGGTGTACAGCATTCAAGCTTCTTTACGTCTATAATACAACAGATGAGTCAACAGGACATATGATTTGAATTCTATTATATTTGTAATATCTATCAAGTAGCCTTTTCAGGTAGTGCGCTCCGTATTTTTTGGTGTCTAGGTAAATAAGTGATACGAGGACGGCATCTAAGTGGACAGGATGACCGATGACGGTAGTTCGCACTTGGTTTTTGGTATCTAAGTGTACAAATCATTCGAGGGTAGTGTATCAAAACAGTCAGTGATTTCATGTTAGTGCTAAAAATGTTACAAGGAAGCCATGGTCGAAAAGTGCTAAAGATGCTTGTATTTTATTTTTAGGAGAAATATGGAATACTCAAAAAAATTTACTAGAAAGGACTGAAATCTCTAAATAATATTAACTTTAAAAAAAGTAAAAGGCGAGTTTGATATATCCCGCAACGAAATAACAGATAAAAAAGAACTGAGATGATAATGATCAAACAAAATTATATTAAGGGGATGTCGGAGCAAAAGTTTCCGAAATGCGCCGGTGGCGCTGTCATCAGGTGGCAAATTCACATTTCTAAGTTGGATTGCATTAAGGGGTTCAGCCTGGGTTAAATGCTGCAAAAAAACAACAAAATATTCGTTCGATAACAATTTTTTCTTTTTACGTAAATTAAAAAACAAAAAAATATTTACAATATACACTATTTCTACCGAAAAATATCATACACATACCATACAAAATCACTGACCAGAATTTATGACATTCTACTATATAAATAAGTGTTTTTAGTCACTTGCCACGGCTTTGTGAAAGATCCGGACCGTCTTCTTTACTCTACCCGGACTTAAAATGTACCTTAAACATGCTCCCTCAGACCTAATAAAAGACATTCCTCAAAATATTAATTATATTTACTAGCTACGTATACAACGTATGAATAATAATATTAAATTAATATTTTTTAGACATGTAAACAAGACTGTCCAGATCTCTCACAAAGCCGTGGCAAGTGACTAAAAACACTTATTTATATAGTAAAATGTCATGAATTTTGGTCAGTGATTTTTTATGGTATATATATATATATATATATATATATATACATCATATTTCTCAGTAGAAATAGTGTATAGTGTAAATATTTATAGTAGATATTTTTTATTTTTTAATTTACGTAAAAAGAAAAAATTTTTATCGGACGAATATTTTGTTGTATTTTGTAGGATTTAACGCAGGTTGGACCCCTCTTATTAGAAAAAATAGTCAGTTTTGAGATGTGAGAAGAGCAGAGTGCAATTGCTATGGTAACTAGGTATTATTTCAGCCAATTACCCGTAAGCATAAGCTCTTCGTTTTTGTAAAAGTCTTGAAATACAAACGTGCTTCTCGTGCTCGGGTAAGCGTTAGCTGCTCACTGCTCTCGTTTATTACTGTTTTTGTAAACATTGTATACACTTTTCAACACCCTCATGGACAAGCAACTTTGAATTTTTGAAAAAAAAGTACTTATTTTTGTTACAGATATATGCCAAAATAATGGGTTAAATTGGAGGGACGAAATCTTGGGTAAAAGGTATAGTTCGTTATAGGTTTCTCCTGTATAATCCTGGGTAACATCTATAGTGTAGTGTTTACGTGTATTTCGAAGCGGGACCACTACGCCAATACTGACCGTCCTTCTACACCATGTCTTTATTGTCATTACTCATAATATTGTCATATAGTTAATTTATTCAACGAATGATTGATGTTTTTAAAAGTTCAGCTACCCAAGTTCATTGAATTATACATAAGATCGTTGATAAAAAAATTATGTTGCAGATCCCTTTCTTAGGTGCAGTAAAACGCCTAAAGAGGTAATAGTAGTTATACTTATATGTCAAAATGGTATTTAACATATTTCATTTTCATTCGTAAGAATGACATATCATCCATTTCAATCAAACAAATTTTTTGCCGAGCTGCACTGACAAATCAGTTTTTTTGATATAATTATTTTACTTTTTTTACAAATATTAACCCAGTTCGAGCCCTTCGAGTCTTTAGGAAAATGCAATAAAAACTTTTTATTTCGGTTCTTCTATTGTAGATATTGTTTTGTTTTTATACATGCAACATAATTCAAAAATATAATGTGACAGTGATTATATCATGCACACAAGTGTACTTCGATCATTGCAAGTGCAACATTTGATCGATGTAGTTTATATATCGTGCATTTCAATTATTTTTGTAAGAACTTCATTCAATATGTGAATGTGATTATATTCTCCTTTTTGGGCAAGATGGCCACATTTAAAACAATAATTTTCCTGTTTTTTAAAAATGTTAACCCAATTCGAGCCCTTCGAGTCTTTGGAAAAATACATTGAATATTTTTTTTTGAATTTTCTGCTGTAGCAATTGTTTTGTTTTTATACATGCAACATAATTCAAAAAATGTCATGCAACAGTGATTACATTGTCACGTCTGTTTCAGTCCTTTCGAACCAAATCCGTTCGTTTTAATCTTTAATCGCGTAAACTTGTAACAATTTGAGAAGCGGACTAAGCGCAGTAAAATTTGTAAGTTATAAAGTTGCGGACTAAGCGCGTAATAATAAAATGTAGATGCGGACTAAGCGCGTTTGAGAATTTTGTAAAATAAAAAAGAAATGCGGACTAAGCGCGATTGTTGCTTCCGAACTAACTGAGAGCCGGTACCGAAGTGATTTTTGAATTGCAACTCGAGGATACTCATAACCTTTGGCCCATCCCTCGATTTCCCTCCTCGAGAGATTTTCGGAGGATTTTCCAATGGAAAGAGAGTTTCCTCGAGGGCTCCTCCTACGCTTGGGTCTGGAGACCCCCTACTCTAACCAAATTTTCCGGGGGAGAGACCAAAATAGATTCTCTGTCCCCGAGACAGATGGCGACGCTTGTGCCATTTACAGATGCAAAAATGAATATTTATAAAAGATTGTTTAAAATATAGTATTCATGGATTATTTTTATTATTGTTAGTAAAGATATTTGACTATTATCTTGATTCGCTAAAATTTTTATTTTCAAGTATAGATTTTTAAATAAATAATTATAAATTTTGTAATTTGATTATTTGTTTAATAATTACTCTTTAGAAAATACTGTTTAAACAATCTTTTATAAGTATTAGTCATAATATTCCCTATTATAAATGTTTATGTGTTGTAGATAATTTTTACAGGAAAATCACGTTCAACTATGCGCCGTTTTACCCGCACCTCCCCTTCTCTATACAAAATGAATTGTTGAATAATCGTTAATGAACACGGGTAAAAATCTATTGCAATGCTCAGTCCGTTATACGCAACTTATCTTCTAACTTAGAAATAGCTTACAATAAAAATTATAACAAATAGTTGCGATTAATTTTACATATAATAATAATAATCATATTAATTACTGGAATTTTGTAGCGTTTGGATGAATTTGCAGTGTTTTGATTTTTCTGCATTTAACAATTGATATTATTTATTTATAATTTAATGTATGTTTAATAATTTATAATCCGGTATAACTTTCGTAGGGTAGGCTTTGGTTAGTTTTTTCTATATGTTCATATGCATATGTGTAAATAAACTAATTCTAACATTAAATCTTATTTAACTAAATAATTAGGATTTATTGACTGTACATAGTAATGTGTTGAAATAGTGCGATGACATCTTTTGTACTAAATTTTATTGTTAATTAATAACTATAGGTCAGTATTTTTTTATTATTAGTTTTGTAGCTATTCAACAGTCTTAATTTAGATTAAAAATGACTTAAATTTTAGAGAGAAAATATTGACTAACTTAATATTTTAACAGGCAATATTAATTCTTAATATTTAAGCAACTATTTGTTTGTAAAATAAGAAAGATATGCAGTGTCGTTAAAAATAGTTTTTCCGTTATTCGGCCGGGGTACTTTAGCAAGCGGGGGGTTGAGTGGTTTGAAGATTTATTTGAGAGGACAAGAGGAGAGGAAGAAAAAATAATAATAATATCGATTTTCTGTACACGTGCGCGGCTGTAGGCAGATAACATCTCCGGATTTCCGCCCCGCCCGAAATTTTCTTAGCGCTTTGGGTCGTAAAAGTTCGAGCGGTCGGGCCCTATCTGGATTTTTATAGCTTGCAGCTGGCTTTGTTAACCTATACGGAAAAATAAACTCAGTGACAATTTGAGATGCGCGTCTCCGAAGGAAACCAGCGACACTCGAGATTCCACTTGGTTTATTATCATGTTTACTAAGAAAAAGGTCTCTGGGAACGGAAAAGCCGAAAACCCAGAAACTTGTAGGTATATCGCGGAGAGATTACTTTTTTTTCGTAGGCAAACGGGATGCGCGTGCATATACAATCTAATTTATACACAGCTTATTGTTTCGTCTGTCGAGCATTTGATATTATTTTCAGTGAAAAATATTAAATTTCGGAAAAGGCGGCGACGTTACAACATCATGCATACAAGTGTACTTCGATCATTGCAAGTGCAACATTTGCTCGATGTAGTTTATAAATCATATGTCCTAATTATTTTTGTAAGAACTTCAAGCAATTTGAGAATGATAATATATTATTTCTTTTTTGAGCTGGAATGCACCATTAAAAACATAATTATCGCACATATGCAACATTCTTAGTTAAGTTTTGCAAAATTATTTGTTTTTTTGAAAATGTTGCTAATACAGAATGCGATTACGAGGCAGCGTGTGCTTATTGTTAAATAAGAAATATTAATTTTAAATATTTATCTTGCAATATTTATAGTTAGGAGATATTGAAAAGAATACGTTTCGTAATGTAATACTTGTGTTACAATGCGTTAATAACCTTAATAATAGAACTTAATTTAGACATGCAATCAATCTTATTTGCCATACCATGCCCAAACAATATAATTTTGACATGTAGTATAGTTATGTATTTATAAAGGGTTATGAAATGCAACGATAACCATATTATTGCAAACACTAATATAAAACAAACAATTAACTGGAAGCATGCTAATGAATTCTGTTTTTGCAGTTATTATGTATTGTTAATCATAACTATTTACATAATATCAAACTAATCTGAGCAATTATATTAAAAATTAAATACAACATATGTCATTGAAATTGAAATTATATGTCAAAAACATAAGTAGTATACGTAAGAAAAAACATAACCTTACTAACATTTATTATTGTCATCATCATCAAATTACATTGCACAGCTTAAATGTTTCACTCATACATTTGATGGTTAGAAATTAAATTATCCAAACCCAAAGTTAAAGTATCTTAAAACATCTATTAATATTAAATATAAGTTATACAACTTGAACTACACAACTTGTTCATAGTCACTTAGTACACTAAAAGCCCACGATTAATAATCACCACATGCGTTAATAAATATTACAATATATTCCAATACAACATTGAATTATATAGTCTGAACAGTACCGTAGAATCCAAGATCAAAATCAATATTTAGGAGTATAGCGAACACCGATTAACACGGAAAAGTTATCCTCTAAAAATCAGTACAGCGAAACTCTCGAGCGCTTACCGCTAAACTAACCTAACTTACACTTTTCTACAGACCTTTATCGTACAGTCAGAACTCGTCATGACATGCGTACCAACTCTATCATTCGTAAATCCTCTAATACACACTGGAGAGCGCTAAAAATACCCACACCCATCGACCCAACATAGAGTCGTATTTCGCAACACTTTCGCAAAAATCGCGGGAGAGATGTTGCACACATAAACCAATTAACTTTTCGGGCCTCCAGGAATGTCGCTGCTTTCATATTTTTATCGAAAAAAAGGCCTGCAGATAGCAGCAATTGAAAAATCGTAGTCTATGGCGGGAGTGGATCGGCCGGAGCCGTAAAGTCCACGCCCGCTGTAGGGTCGTAGTTCGCAACTCTTTTGCAAGAATCGCGTTGGTTATGTTGCAAACTATACGCATACGGCCTCCTGTGCCTCCCTGAGTGTGGCTGCACTCATATACCATATTCCTATCGAAAAAAAGCCTGCAGTTGGCAGCAACTAAGATTTCGTATTCTATGGTGGGAATGGATAGACCGGAGCCGTCCGGTCCGGGTGATAGTAAAAATTTTGAAAAATAAAGATTTGAAAGGCAAAAATTAAGAATTTAATCATAATGAAAGGTAAAATTTTAAGTCCCAGAATATTGGAAAGGTATAATTTTGAAAACCTAAATTTGGAAATTCCTAAAAATATCGCTGCTGTAATATTTTAACTACAAATATCACCTTTCGTAATATTTCAATTCAACATTTTTGTTTTATAAATTTTTTCATTTCAAAATCTTAGTTTATAAATTTCGAATTTCTAATCTTTACCCTTTCTAATTTTTATTTTTCAAAATTTTTACCCTTACCCGTCCGGTCCACGCCCTCCGTAAGGTCGTATTTCCGTCTCTTTCGTAAGGATCGCGGGGGAGACGTTCCACGGTACAAACAATCGACATTCCGTGCCTCCCAAAGTGTCGCTGCACTTCTATTTTTATCGAAAAAAGACCTGCAGGTAGCAGCAAATGAAGAAATCAAAACAATAGAATAAAATTATAAAAAAAATCTATATTCAAGTATTTTATATAAAACCATCTTTGATATACTGAATGCGTGATTATACACACAATATTTATATTATAAGCACTTATAAACACAAACTCAGATAGCATCAATCACATGAAATTATATAAATTCGTAGAACATGTTTTACCTGAAAGCTATACACTACAGAAGATTCGGTGTTATTAATGATCAGGCATACGATCGGTGCCCTTATTTCTGCTGCTCTCTATCCCACATACCATAATATTTTCTCAACATACTCTCTGTTGCAGTATTACGTACAGATTAAAAATCAAAAGAAAACATATCAAAAACTTATAATTACAAATAATTTTTAACTCACTGATCTCTTCCAATATAAACACTGATTTCCAAATAGTTCAGAAAGCTAGAAATGCCATTTAGCAAATCCAAGGAATTCGAATATAACTGCAGGGTTGTCTCTAAGTGGTTGAATCAGCCAGATTTACTAAGCATTACATTCAGATAATTTTAATCGAGCTTCCGAGTTGTATAAAAGTTGTATAATATCCAGGTACGTCAGTACCACCAAAGAGAGTGAATCCAACTCCTGAGTCATCTTGAGGTGTTCGAAGCAGCCAACAACGCTAGTCTACGACGTGTGCGACACTTAATGCCCTTCGTCACACTGGCAACTCACACGAGAAACACTTTCCGCGGGCCTTTCAGCGGGACATTATGCGGAGCTTTCGGTGGATCTTTCCGAGGGCCTTTTAGTGGGACTTGTTGCGGCTCTTTTCGCTGGCCTATCAGTAAGACTTTATGCAGTATTTTCTGCAGTACTTATTGGGGAGGGCCTATCAGCAGGACTTTATGCGGAGCTTTCGGCGGGACGTTATGCGGACCTATCTGCGGGACTTTATGAGGGCCTATTAGCGGGACTTTATGCGGTACTTTCGGCAGGACGTTATGTGAACCTATCAGCGGGACTTTTTACGGGTCTATCTGCGGGACTTTATGCGGTACTTCCTGCGGGACTTTTCGCGGGCCTATTAGCGAGACTTTATGCAATACATTCTGCGGGACTTTATGCAGGCCTATCTGCGGGACTTTATGCGGTACATCCTGCGGGCCTATTAGCGCGACTTTATGCGAAGCTTTCCGCAGGACGTTATGTGAACACATCAGCGGGACTTTTTACGGGCATATTAGCGGGACTTTATGCGATGCTTTCGGCAGGACGTTATGTGAACCTATAAGCGGGACTTTATGCGGTACTTCCTGTGGGACTTTTTGCAGGCCGATATGCCGGATTTTTGCGGTACTTCCCGCGGGACTTTTACGGGTCTATTAGCGGGACTTTATGCAATACTTCCTGCGGGACTTTATGCGGTACTTCCTGCGGGACTTTTCGCGGGCCTATTAGCGAGACTTTATGCAATACATTCTGCGGGACTTTATGCAGGCCTATCTGCGGGACTTTATGCGGTACATCCTGCGGGCCTATTAGCGCGACTTTATGCGAAGCTTTCCGCAGGACGTTATGTGAACACATCAGCGGGACTTTATGCGGGCCTATTAGCGAGACTTTATGCGATACTTTCGGCAGGACGTTATGTGAACCTATCAGCGGGACTTTTTACGGGCCTATTAGTGGGACTTTATGCGGTACTTCCTGTGGGACTTTTTGCAGGCCGATCTGCGGGACTTTATGCGGTACTTCCTGCGGGACTTTTCGCGGGCCTATTAGCGAGACTTTATGCAATACTTTCTGCGGGACATTATGCAGGCCTATCTGCGGGACTTTATGCAATACTTCCTACGGGACTTTATGCAATACTTCCCGCGGGACTTTATGCGGTACTTCCTGCGGGCCTATTAGCGAGACTTTATGCGAAGCTTTCCGCAGGACGTTATGTGAACACATCAGCGGGACTTTATGCGGTACTTCCTGTGGGACATTTTGCAGGCCGATCTGCCGGATTTTTGCGGTACTTCCCGCGGGACTTTAACGGGTCTATTAGCGGGACTTTATGCAATACTTTCTGCGGGACTTTATGCGGGCCTATCTGCGGGACTTTATGCAGTACTTCCTGCGGGACTTTTCGCGGGCCTATTAGCGAGACTTTATGCAATACTTCCTGTGGGACTTTTTGCAGGCCGATCTGCCGGATTTTTGCGGTACTTCCCGCGGGACTTTTACGGGTCTATTAGCGGGACTTTATGCGAAGCTTTCCGCAGGACGTTACGTGAACACATCAGCGGGACTTTATGCGGGCCTATTAGCGAGACTTTATGCGATACTTTCGGCAGGACGTTATGTGAACCTATCAGCGGGACTTTTTACGGGCCTATTAGTGGGACTTTATGCGGTACTTCCTGTGGGACTTTTTGCAGGCCGATCTGCCGGATTTTTGCGGTACTTCCCGCGGGACTTTTACGGGTCTATTAGCGGGACTTTATGCATTACTTCCTGCGGGACTTTATGCGGTACTTCCTGCGGGACTTTTCGCGGGCCTATTAGCGAGACTTTATGCAATACATTCTGCGGGACTTTATGCAGGCCTATCTGCGGGACTTTATGCGGTACATCCTGCGGGCCTATTAGCGCGACTTTATGCGAAGCTTTCCGCAGGACGTTATGTGAACACATCAGCGGGACTTTTTACGGGCATATTAGCGGGACTTTATGCGATGCTTTCGGCAGGACGTTATGTGAACCTATAAGCGGGACTTTTTACGGGCCTATTAGTGGGACTTTATGCGGTACTTCCTGTGGGACTTTTTGCAGGCCGATCTGCGGGACTTTATGCGGTACTTCCTGCGGGACTTTTCGCGGGCCTATTAGCGAGACTTTATGCAATACTTCCTACGGGACTTTATGCAATACTTCCTGCGGGACTTTATGCGGTACTTCCTGCGGGGCTTTATGCGGTACTTCCTGCGGGCCTATTAGCGAGACTTTATGCGAAGCTTTCCGCAGGACGTTATGTGAACACATCAGCGGGACTTTATGCGGTACTTCCTGTGGGACATTTTGCAGGCCGATCTGCCGGATTTTTGCGGTACTTCCCGCGGGACTTTAACGGGTCTATTAGCGGGACTTTATGCAATACTTCCTGCGGGACTTTTCGCGGGCCTATTAGCGAGACTTTATGCAATACATTCTGCGGGACTTTATGCAGGCCTATCTGCGGGACTTTATGCGGTACATCCTGCGGGCCTATTAGCGCGACTTTATGCGAAGCTTTCCGCAGGACGTTATGTGAACACATCAGCGGGACTTTATGCGGGCCTATTAGCGAGACTTTATGCGATACTTTCGGCAGGACGTTATGTGAACCTATCAGCGGGACTTTTTACGGGCCTATTAGTGGGACTTTATGCGGTACTTCCTGTGGGACTTTTTGCAGGCCGATCTGCGGGACTTTATGCGGTACTTCCTGCGGGACTTTTCGCGGGCCTATTAGCGAGACTTTATGCAATACTTTCTGCGGGACATTATGCAGGCCTATCTGCGGGACTTTATGCAATACTTCCTACGGGACTTTATGCAATACTTCCCGCGGGACTTTATGCGGTACTTCCTGCGGGCCTATTAGCGAGACTTTATGCGAAGCTTTCCGCAGGACGTTATGTGAACACATCAGCGGGACTTTATGCGGTACTTCCTGTGGGACATTTTGCAGGCCGATCTGCCGGATTTTTGCGGTACTTCCCGCGGGACTTTAACGGGTCTATTAGCGGGACTTTATGCAATACTTTCTGCGGGACTTTATGCGGGCCTATCTGCGGGACTTTATGCAGTACTTCCTGCGGGACTTTTCGCGGGCCTATTAGCGAGACTTTATGCAATACTTCCTGTGGGACTTTTTGCAGGCCGATCTGCCGGATTTTTGCGGTACTTCCCGCGGGACTTTTACGGGTCTATTAGCGGGACTTTATGCGAAGCTTTCCGCAGGACGTTACGTGAACACATCAGCGGGACTTTATGCGGGCCTATTAGCGAGACTTTATGCGATACTTTCGGCAGGACGTTATGTGAACCTATCAGCGGGACTTTTTACGGGCCTATTAGTGGGACTTTATGCGGTACTTCCTGTGGGACTTTTTGCAGGCCGATCTGCCGGATTTTTGCGGTACTTCCCGCGGGACTTTTACGGGTCTATTAGCGGGACTTTATGCATTACTTCCTGCGGGACTTTATGCGGTACTTCCTGCGGGACTTTTCGCGGGCCTATTAGCGAGACTTTATGCAATACATTCTGCGGGACTTTATGCAGGCCTATCTGCGGGACTTTATGCGGTACATCCTGCGGGCCTATTAGCGCGACTTTATGCGAAGCTTTCCGCAGGACGTTATGTGAACACATCAGCGGGACTTTTTACGGGCATATTAGCGGGACTTTATGCGATGCTTTCGGCAGGACGTTATGTGAACCTATAAGCGGGACTTTTTACGGGCCTATTAGTGGGACTTTATGCGGTACTTCCTGTGGGACTTTTTGCAGGCCGATCTGCGGGACTTTATGCGGTACTTCCTGCGGGACTTTTCGCGGGCCTATTAGCGAGACTTTATGCAATACTTCCTACGGGACTTTATGCAATACTTCCTGCGGGACTTTATGCGGTACTTCCTGCGGGGCTTTATGCGGTACTTCCTGCGGGCCTATTAGCGAGACTTTATGCGAAGCTTTCCGCAGGACGTTATGTGAACACATCAGCGGGACTTTATGCGGTACTTCCTGTGGGACATTTTGCAGGCCGATCTGCCGGATTTTTGCGGTACTTCCCGCGGGACTTTAACGGGTCTATTAGCGGGACTTTATGCAATACTTTCTGCGGGACTTTATGCGGGCCTATCTGCGGGACTTTATGCAGTACTTCCTGCGGGAATTTTCGCGGGCCTATTAGCGAGACTTTATGCAATACTTCCTGTGGGACTTTTTGCAGGCCGATCTGCCGGATTTTTGCGGTACTTTCCGCGGGACTTTTACGGGTCTATTAGCGGGACTTTATGCGAAGCTTTCCGCAGGACGTTACGTGAACACATCAGCGGGACTTTATGCGGGCCTATTAGCGAGACTTTATGCGATACTTTCGGCAGGACGTTATGTGAACCTATCAGCGGGACTTTTTACGGGCCTATTAGTGGGACTTTATGCAATACTTTCGGCGGGACTTTTTGCAGGCCGATCTGCGGGACTTTATGCGGTACTTCCTGCGGGACTTTTCGCGGGCCTATTAGCGAGACTTTATGCAATACTTCCTACGGGACTTTATGCAATACTTCCTGCGGGACTTTATGCGGTACTTCCTGCGGGACTTTATGCGGTACTTCCTGCGGGCCTATTAGCGAGACTTTATACGAAGCTTTCCGCAGGACGTTATGTGAACACATCAGCGGGACTTTATGCGGTACTTCCTGTGGGACATTTTGCAGGCCGATCTGCGGGACTTTATGCAGTACTTCCTGCGGGACTTTTCGCCGGCCTATTAGCGAGACTTTATGCAATACTTCCTGTGGGACTTTTTGCAGGCCGATCTGCCGGATTTTTGCGGTACTACCCGCGGGACTTTTACGGGTCTATTAGCGGGACTTTATGCAATACATTCTGCGGGACTTTATGCAGGCCTATCTGCGGGACTTTATGCGGTACATCCTGCGGGCCTATTAGCGCGACTTTATGCGAAGCTTTCCGCAGGACGTTACGTGAACACATCAGCGGGACTTTATGCGGGCCTATTAGCGAGACTTTATGCGAAGCTTTTCGCAGGACGTTATGTGAACACATCAGCGGGACTTTTTACGGGCCTATTAGTGGGACTTTATGCAATACTTTCTGCGGGACATTATGCAGGCCTATCTGCGGGACTTTATGCAATACTTCCTGCGGTACAGTATGCGGTACTTCCTGCGGGACTTTATGCGGTACTTCCTGCGGGCCTATTAGCGAGACTTTATGCGAAGCTTTCCGCAGGACGTTATGTGAACACATCAGCGGGACTTTATGCGGTACTTCCTGTGGGACTTTTTGCAGGCCGATCTGCCGGATTTTTGCGGTACTTCCCGCGGGACTTTTACGGGTCTATTAGCGGGACATTATGCAATACTTCCTGCGGGACCTTATGCGGTACTTCCCGCGGGACTTTATGCGGTACTTCCTGCGGGACTTTTCGCGGAGCTATTAGCGAGACTTTATGCAATACTTTCTGCGGGACTTTATGCAGGCCTATCTGCGGGACTTTATGCAATACTTCCTGCGGGACTTTATGCAATACTTCCTGCGGGACTTTATGCGGTACTTCCTGCGGGACTTTATGCGGTACTTCCTGCGGGCCTATTAGCGAGACTTTATGCGAAGCTTTCCGCAGGACGTTATGCGAACACATCAGCGGGACTTTATGCGGTACTTCCTGTGGGACTTTTTGCAGGCCGATCTGCCGGATTTTTGCGGTACTTCCCGCGGGACTTTTACGGGTCTATTAGCGGGACTTTATGCAATACTTCCTGCGGGACTTTATACGGGCCTATCTGCGGGACTTTATGCGGTACTTCCTGCGGGACTTTATGCGGGCCAATCTGCGGGACTTTATGCGGTACTTCCTGCGGGACTTTTCGCGGGCCTATTAGCGAGACTTTATGCAATACTTTCTGCGGGACTTTATGCAGGCCTATCTGCGGGACTTTATGCGGTACTTCCCGCGGGACTTTATGCGGTACTTCCCGCGGGCCTATTAGCGAGACCTTATGCGAAGCTTTCCGCAGGACGTTATGTGAACACATCAGCGGGACTTTTTACGGGCCTATTAGTGGGACTTTATGCAATACTTTCTGCGGGACTTTATGCAGGCCTATCTGCGGGACTTTATGCGGTACTTCCCGCGGGCCTATTAGCGAGACTTTATGCGAAGCTTTCCGCAGGACGTTATGTGAATCTATCAGCGGGACTCTTTACGGGCCTATTAGTGGGACTTTATGCAATACTTCCTGCGGGACTTTATGCGGGCCTTTCAGCAGGACTTTATCCGATAAATTCGGCAGGACGTTATGTGCACCTATCAGCGGGACTTTTTACGGGCCTATTAGTGGGACTTTATGCAATACTTTCTGCGGGACTTTATGCAGGCCTATCTGCGGGACTTTTCGCGGGCCTATTAGCGAGACTTTATTCGATACTTTCGGCAGAACGTTATATGAATCTATCAGCGGGACTTTTTACGGGCCTATTAGTGGGACTTTATGCAATACTTCCTGCGGGACTTTATGCGGGCCGATTAGCGAGACTTTATGCGATGCTTTCGGCAGGACGTTATGTGAACCTATAAGCGGGACTTTATGCGGTACTTCCTGTGGGACTTTTTGCAGGCCGATCTGCCGGATTTTTGCGTTACTTCCCGCGGGACTTTTACGGGTCTATTAGCGGGACTTTATGCAATACTTTCTGCGGGATTTTATGCGGTACTTCCTGCGGGACTTTTTACGGGCCTATTAGCGAGACTTTATACGGTACTTCCTGCTGGACTTTTCGCGGGCCTATTAGCGAGACTTTATGCGATACTTTCGGCAGGACGTTATGTGAACCTATCAGCGGGACTTTTTACGGGCCTATTAGTGGGACTTTATGCAATACTTTCTGAGGGACTTTATGCGGGCCTATCTGCGGGAATTTATGCGGTACTTCCTGCGGGACTTTATGCGGTACATCCTGCGGACCTATTAGCGAGACTTTAAGCGAACCTTTCCGCAGGACGTTATGTGAACACATCAGCGTGACTTTTTACGGGCCTATTAGTGGGACTTTATGCAATACTTCCTGCGGGACTTTATGCGGGCCTATCAGCAGGACTTTATGCGGTACTTCCCGCGGGCCTATTAGCGAGACCTTATGCGAAGCTTTCCGCAGGACGTTATGTGAACACATCAGCGGGACTTTTTACGGGCCTATTAGTGGGACTTTATGCAATACTTTCTGCGGGACTTTATGCAGGCCTATCTGCGGGACTTTATGCGGTACTTCCCGCGGGCCTATTAGCGAGACTTTATGCGAAGCTTTCCGCAGGACGTTATGTGAACCTATCAGCGGGACTTTTTACGGGCCTATTAGTAGGACTTTATGCAATACTTTCTGCGGGACTTTATGCGGGCCCATCTGCGGGACTTTATGCGGTACATCCTGCGGGCCTATTAGCGAGACTTTATGCGAAGCTTTCGGCAGGACGTTATGTGAAGCTATAAGCGGGACTTTATGCGATGCCTTCGGCAGGACGTTATGTGAACCTATAAGCGGGACTTTATGCAATACTTTCTGCGGGACTTTTCGCGTGCCTATTAGCAAGACTTTATGCAATACATTCTGCGGGACATTATGCAGGCCTATCTGCGGGACTTTATGCGGTACATCCTGCGGGCCTATTAGCGAGACCTTATGCGAAGCTTTCCGCAGGACGTTATGTGAACACATCAGCGGGACTTTTTACGGGCCTATTAGTGGGACTTTATGCAATACTTCCTGCGGGACTTTATGCGGGCCTATCAGCAGGACTTTATGCGATAATTTCGGCAGGACGTTATGTGAACCTATAAGCGGGACTTTATGCAATACTTTCTGCGGGACTTTTCGCGTGCCTATTAGCAAGACTTTATGCAATACATTCTGCGGGACATTATGCAGGCCTATCTGCGGGACTTTATGCGGTACATCCTGCGGGCCTATTAGCGAGACCTTATGCGAAGCTTTCCGCAGGACGTTATGTGCACCTATCAGCGGGACTTTTTACGGGCCTATTAGTGGGACTTTATGCAATACTTTCTGCGGGACTTTATGCAGGCCTATCTGCGGGACTTTTTACGGGCCTATTAGTGGGACTTTATTCGATACTTTCTGCGGGACTTTATGCAGGCCTATCTGCGGGACTTTTCGCGGGCCTATTAGCGAGACTTTATTCGATACTTTCGGCAGAACGTTATATGAATCTATCAGCAGGACTTTATCCGATAAATTCGGCAGGACGTTATGTGAACCTATCAGCGGGACTTTATGCGGTACTTCCTGTGGGACTTTTTGCAGGCCGATCTGCCGGATTTTTGCGGTACTTCCCGCGGGACTTTTACGGGTCTATTAGCGGGACTTTATGCAATACTTTCTGCGGGATTTTATGCGGTACTTCCTGCGGGACTTTTTACGGGCCTATTAGCGAGTCTTTATACGGTACTTCCTGCTGGACTTTTCGCGGGCCTATTAGCGAGACTTTATGCGATACTTTCGGCAGGACGTTATGTGAACCTATCAGCGGGACTTTTTACGGGCCTATTAGTGGGACTTTATGCAATACTTTCTGAGGGACTTTATGCGGGCCTATCTGCGGGACTTTATGCGGTACTTCCTGCGGGACTTTATGCGGTACATCCTGCGGACCTATTAGCGAGACTTTATGCGAACCTTTCTGCAGGACGTTATGTGAACACATCAGCGTGACTTTTTACGGGCCTATTAGTGGGACTTTATGCAATACTTCCTGCGGGACTTTATGCGGGCCTATCAGCAGGACTTTATGCGATAATTTCGGCAGGACGTTATGTGAACACATCAGCGCGACTTTTTACGGGCCTATTAGTGGGACTTTATGCGGTACTTCCTGTGGGACTGTTTGCAGGCCGATCTGCGGGATTTTTGCGGTACTTCCCGCGGGACTTTTACGGGTCTATTAGCGGGACTTTATGCAATACTTTCTGCGGGACTTTATGCAGGCCTATCTGCGGGACTTTATGCGGTACTTCCCGCGGGCCTATTAGCGAGACTTTATGCGAAGCTTTCCGCAGGACGTTATGTGAACCTATAAGCGGGACTTTATGCGGTACTTCCTGTGGGACTTTATGCGGGCCTATTAGCGAGACTTTATACGGTACTTCCTGCTGGACTTTTCGCGGGCCTATTAGCGAGACTTTATGCAATACATTCTGCGGGACATTATGCAGGCCTATCTGCGGGACTTTATGCGGTACATCCTGCGGGCCTATTAGCGAGACCTTATGCGAAGCTTTCCGCAGGACGTTATGTGAACACATCAGCGGGACTTTTTACGGGCCTATTAGTGGGACTTTATGCAATACTTCCTGCGGGACTTTATGCGAGCCTATCAGCAGGACTTTATGCGATAATTTCGGCAGGACGTTATGTGAACCTATCAGCGGGACTTTTTCCGGGCCTATTAGTGGGACTTTATGCGGTACTTCCCGCGGGACTTTTACGGGTCTATTAGCGAGACTTTATGCAATACTTTCTGCGGGACTTTAGGCAGTACATTCTGCGGGCCTATTAGCGAGACTTTATGCGAAGCTTTCCGCAGGACGTTATGTGAACACGTCAGCGGTACTTTTTACGGGCCTATTAGTGGGACTTTATGCAATACTTTCTGCGGGACTTTATGCAGGCCTATCTGCGGGACTTTTCGCGGGCCTATTAGCGAGACTTTACGCAATACTTCCTGCGGGACTTTATGCGGGCCGATTAGCGAGACTTTATGCGATGCTTTCGGCAGGACGTTATGTGAACCTATAAGCGGGACTTTATGCGGTACTTCCTGCGGGACTTTATGCGGGCCTATTAGCGAGACTTTATGCGATGCTTTCGGCAGGACGTTATGTGAACCTATAAGCGGGCCTTTATGCAATACTTTCTGCGGGACTTTATGCGGTACTTCCCGCGGGACTTTTCGCGGGCCTATGAGCGAGACTTTATGCGATACTTTCGGCAGGACGTTATGTGAACCTATCAGCGGGACTTTTTACGGACCTATTAGTGGGACTTTATGCAATACTTTCTGCGGGACTTTATGCGGGCCTATCTGCGGGACTTTATGCGGTACTTCCTGTGGGCCTTTTTGCAGGCCGATCTGCCGGATTTTTGCGGTACTTCTTACTCTGCTCTACTTTTACGGGCCTATTAGCGGGACTTTATGCAATACTTCCTGCGGGACTTTATGCGGGCCTATTAGCGAGACTTTATGCGATGCTTTCGGCAGGACGTTATGTGAACCTATCAGCGGGACTTTATGCGGTACTTCCTGTGGGCCTTTTTGCAGGCCGATCTGCCGGATTTTTGCGGTACTTCCCGCGGGACTTTTACGGGTCTATTAGCGGGACTTTATGCAATACTTTCTGCGGGACTTTATGCGGGCCTATTAGCGAGACTTTATGCGATGCTTTCGGCAGGACGTTATGTGAACCTATAAGCGGGACTTTATGCAATACTTTCTGCGGGACTTTTCGCGGGCCTATGAGCGAGACTTTATGCGATACTTTCGGCAGGACGTTATGTGAACCTATCAGCGGGACTTTTTACGGACCTATTAGTGGGACTTTATGCAATACTTTCTGCGGGACTTTATGCGGGCCTATCTGCGGGACTTTATGCGGTACATCCTGCGGGCCTATTAGCGAGACTTTATGCGAAACTTTCCGCAGGACGTTATGTCAACACATCAGCGGGACTCTTTACGGGCCTATTAGCGGGACTTTATGCAATACTTCCTGCGGGACTTTATGCGGGCCTATTAGCGAGACTTTATGCGATGCTTTCGGCAGGACGTTATGTGAACCTATAAGCGGGACTTTATGCGGTACTTCCTGTGGGCCTTTTTGCAGTCCGATCTGCCGGATTTTTGCGGTACTTCTTACTCTGCTCTACTTTTACGGGCCTATTAGCGGGACTTTATGCAATACTTCCTGCGGGACTTTATGCGGGCCTATTAGCGAGACTTTATGCTATGCTTTCGGCAGGACGTTATGTGAACCTATAAGCGGGACTTTATGCGGTACTTCCTGTGGGCCTTTTTGCAGGCCGATCTGCCGGATTTTTGCGGTACTTCTTACTCTGCTCTACTTTTACGGGCCTATTAGCGGGACTATATGCAATACTTCCTGCGGGACTTTATGCGGGCCTATTAGCGAGACTTTATGCGATGCTTTCGGCAGGACGTTATGTGAACCTATAAGCGGGACTTTATGCGGTACTTCCTGTGGGACTTTTTGCAGGCCGATCTGCCGGATTTTTGCGGTACTTCCCGCGGGACTTTTACGGGTCTATTAGCGGGACTTTATGCAATACTTTCTGCGGGACTTTATGCGGGCCTATTAGCGAGACTTTATGCGATGCTTTCGGCAGGACGTTATGTGAACCTATAAGCGGGACTTTATGCAATACTTTCTGCGGGACTTTATGCGGTACTTCCCGCGGGACTTTTCGCGGGCCTATTAGCGAGACTTTATGCAATACTTTCTGCGGGTCTTTATGCGGGCCTATTAGCGATACTTTATGCGATACTTTCTGCGGGACTTTATGCGGTACTTCCCGCGGGACTTTTCGCGGGCCTATTAGCGAGACTTTACGCAATACTTCCTGCGGGACTTTATACGGGCTGATTAGCGAGACTTTATGCGATGCTTTCGGCAGGACGTTATGTGAACCTATAAGCGGGACTTTATGCGGTACTTCCTGTGGGAATTTTCGCGGGCCTATTAGCGAGACTTTATGCAATACTTTCTGCGCGACTTTATGCAGGCCTGTCTGCGGGACTTTATGCGGTACTTTCTGCGGGCCTATTAGCGAGACTTTATGCGAAGCTTTCGGCAGGACTATATGCGGGCCTATTAGCAAGACTTTATGTAATTCTTTCTGCGGGACTTTATGCAGGCCTATAAGCGGGACTTTATGCCGTACTTCCTCCGGGACTATATGCGGGCCTATCTGCGGGACTTTATGTGGTACTTCCTGCGGGCCTATTAGCGAGACTTTATTCGAAGCTTTCCGCAGGAAGTTATGAGAACACATCAGCGGGACTTTTTACGGGCCTATTAGCGGGACTTTATGCAATACTTCCTGCGGGACTTTATGCGGGCCTATTAGCGAGACTTTATGCGATTTTTTCGGCAGAACGTTATGTGAACCTATAAGCGGGACTTTATGCGGTACTTCCTGTGGGACTTTTTGCAGGCCGCTCTGCCGGATTTTTGCGGTACTTCCCGCGGGACTTTTACGGGTCTATTAGCGGGACTTTATGCAATACTTCCTGCGGGACTTTATGCGGTACTTCCTGCGGGACTTTATGCGGGCCTATTAGCGAGACTTTATGCGATGCTTTCGGCAGGACGTTATGTGAACCTATAAACGTGACTTTATGCAATACTTTCTGCGGGACTTTATGCGGGCCTATCTGCGGGACTTTATGCGGTACTTCCTGCGGGACTTTTCGCGGGCCTATTAGCGAGACTTTATGCAATACTTTCTGCGGGACTTTATGCGGTACTTCCTGCGGGCCTATTAGCGAGACTTTATGCGATACTTTCTGCGGGACTTTATGCGGTACTTCCCGCGGGACTTTTCGCGGGCCTATTAGCGAGACTTTAAGCAATACTTTCTGCGGGTCTTTATGCGGGCCTATTAGCGAGACTTTATGCGATACTTTCTGCGGGACTTTATGCGGTACTTCCCACGGGACTTTTCGCGGGCCTATTAGCGAGACTTTATGCAATACTTTCTGCGGGACTTTATGCGGGCCTATGAGCGAGACTTTATGCGATACTTTCGGCAGGACGTTATGTGAACCTATCAGTGGGACTTTTTATGGACCTATTAGTGGGACTATATGCAATACTTTCTGCGGGACTTTATGCGGGCCTATCTGCGGGACTTTATGCGGTACATCCTGCGGGCCTATTAGCGAGACTTTATGCGAAACTTTCCGCAGGACGTTATGTGAACACATCAGCGGGACTCTTTACGGGCCTATTAGCGGGACTTTATGCAATACTTCCTGCGGGACTTTATGCGGGCCTATTAGCGAGACTTTATGCGATGCTTTCGGCAGGACGTTATGTGAACCTATAAGCGGGACTTTATGCGGTACTTCCTGTGGGACTTTTTGCAGGCCGATCTGCCGGATTTTTGCGGTACTTCTTACTCTGCTCTACTTTTACGGGCCTATTAGCGGGACTTTATGCAATACTTCCTGCGGGACTTTATGCGGGCCTATTAGCGAGACTTTATGCTATGCTTTCGGCAGGACGTTATGTGAACCTATAAGCGGGACTTTATGCGGTACTTCCTGTGGGCCTTTTTGCAGGCCGATCTGCCGGATTTTTGCGGTACTTCTTACTCTGCTCTACTTTTACGGGCCTATTAGCGGGACTATATGCAATACTTCCTGCGGGACTTTATGCGGGCCTATTAGCGAGACTTTATGCGATGCTTTCGGCAGGACGTTATGTGAACCTATAAGCGGGACTTTATGCGGTACTTCCTGTGGGACTTTTTGCAGGCCGATCTGCCGGATTTTTGCGGTACTTCCCGCGGGACTTTTACGGGTCTATTAGCGGGACTTTATGCAATACTTTCTGCGGGACTTTATGCGGGCCTATTAGCGAGACTTTATGCGATGCTTTCGGCAGGACGTTATGTGAACCTATAAGCGGGACTTTATGCAATACTTTCTGCGGGACTTTATGCGGTACTTCCCGCGGGACTTTTCGCGGGCCTATTAGCGAGACTTTATGCAATACTTTCTGCGGGTCTTTATGCGGGCCTATTAGCGATACTTTATGCGATACTTTCTGCGGGACTTTATGCGGTACTTCCCGCGGGACTTTTCGCGGGCCTATTAGCGAGACTTTACGCAATACTTCCTGCGGGACTTTATACGGGCTGATTAGCGAGACTTTATGCGATGCTTTCGGCAGGACGTTATGTGAACCTATAAGCGGGACTTTATGCGGTACTTCCTGTGGGAATTTTCGCGGGCCTATTAGCGAGACTTTATGCAATACTTTCTGCGCGACTTTATGCAGGCCTGTCTGCGGGACTTTATGCGGTACTTTCTGCGGGCCTATTAGCGAGACTTTATGCGAAGCTTTCGGCAGGACTATATGCGGGCCTATTAGCAAGACTTTATGTAATTCTTTCTGCGGGACTTTATGCAGGCCTATAAGCGGGACTTTATGCCGTACTTCCTCCGGGACTATATGCGGGCCTATCTGCGGGACTTTATGTGGTACTTCCTGCGGGCCTATTAGCGGGACTTTATGCAATACTTCCTGCGGGACTTTATGCGGGCCTATTAGCGAGACTTTATGCGATGCTTTCGGCAGGACGTTATGTGAACCTATAAACGTGACTTTATGCAATACTTTCTGCGGGACTTTATGCGGGCCTATCTGCGGGACTTTATGCGGTACTTCCTGCGGGACTTTTCGCGGGCCTATTAGCGAGACTTTATGCAATACTTTCTGCGGGACTTTATGCGGTACTTCCTGCGGGCCTATTAGCGAGACTTTATGCGATACTTTCTGCGGGACTTTATGCGGTACTTCCCGCGGGACTTTTCGCGGGCCTATTAGCGAGACTTTAAGCAATACTTTCTGCGGGTCTTTATGCGGGCCTATTAGCGAGACTTTATGCGATACTTTCTGCGGGACTTTATGCGGTACTTCCCACGGGACTTTTCGCGGGCCTATTAGCGAGACTTTATGCAATACTTTCTGCGGGACTTTATGCGGGCCTATGAGCGAGACTTTATGCGATACTTTCGGCAGGACGTTATGTGAACCTATCAGTGGGACTTTTTACGGACCTATTAGTGGGACTATATGCAATACTTTCTGCGGGACTTTATGCGGGCCTATCTGCGGGACTTTATGCGGTACATCCTGCGGGCCTATTAGCGAGACTTTATGCGAAACTTTCCGCAGGACGTTATGTGAACACATCAGCGGGACTCTTTACGGGCCTATTAGCGGGACTTTATGCAATACTTCCTGCGGGACTTTATGCGGGCCTATTAGCGAGACTTTATGCGATGCTTTCGGCAGGACGTTATGTGAACCTATAAGCGGGACTTTATGCGGTACTTCCTGTGGGACTTTTTGCAGGCCGATCTGCCGGATTTTTGCGGTACTTCCCGCGGGACTTTTACGGGTCTATTAGCGGGACTTTATGCAATACTTTCTGCGGGACTTTATGCGGGCCTATTAGCGAGACTTTATGCGATGCTTTCGGCAGGACGTTATGTGAACACATCAGCGGGACTCTTTACGGGCCTATTAGCGGGACTTTATGCAATACTTTCTGCGGGACTTTATGCGGGCCTATCTGCGGGACTTTATGCGGTACATCCTGCGGGCCTATTAGCGAGACTTTATGCGAAACTTTCCGCAGGACGTTATGTGAACACATCAGCGGGACTCTTTACGGGCCTATTAGCGGGACTTTATGCAATACTTCCTGCGGGACTTTATGCGGGCCTATTAGCGAGACTTTATGCGATGCTTTCGGCAGGACGTTATGTGAACCTATAAGCGGGACTTTATGCGGTACTTCCTGTGGGCCGTTTTGCAGGCTGATCTGCCGGATTTTTGCGGTACTTCTTACTCTGCTCTACTTTTACGGGCCTATTAGCGGGACTTTATGCAATACTTCCTGCGGGACTTTATGCGGGCCTATTAGCCAGACTTTATGCGATGCTTTCGGCAGGACGTTATGTGAACCTATAAGCGGGACTTTATGCGGTACTTCCTGTGGGCCTTTTTGCAGGCCGATCTGCCGGATTTTTGCGGTACTTCTTACTCTGCTCTACTTTTACGGGCCTATTAGCGGGACTTTATGCAATACTTCCTGCGGGACTTTATGCGGGCCTATCTGCGGGACTTTATGCGGTACTTCCTGCGGGACTTTTCGCGGGCCTATTAGCGAGACTTTATGCAATACTTTCTGCGGGACTTTATGCGGTACTTCCTGCGGGCCTATTAGCGAGACTTTATGCGAAGCTTTCCGCAGGACCTTATGTGCACCTATCAGCGGGACTTTTTACGGGCCTATTAGTGGGAATTTATGCAATACTTTCTGCGGGTCTTTATGCGGGCCTATTAGCGAGACTTTATGCGATACTTTCTGCGGGACCTTATGCGGTACTTCCCGCGGGACTTTTCGCGGGCCTATTAGCGAGACTTTATGCAATACTTTCTGCGGGTCTTTATGCGGGCCTATTAGCGAGACTTTATGCGATACATTCTGCGGGACTTTATGCGGTACTTCCCGCGGGACTTTTCGCGGGCCTATTAGCGAGACTTTATGCAATACTTTCTGCGGGACTTTATGCGGTACTTCCTGCGGGACTTTATGCGGGCCTATGAGCGAGACTTTATGCGATACTTTCGGCAGGACGTTATGTGAACCTATCAGCGGGACTTTTTACGGACCTATTAGTGGGAATTTATGCAATACTTTCTGCGGGACTTTATGCGGGCCTATCTGCGGGACTTTATGCGGTACATCCTGCGGGCCTATTAGCGAGACTTTATGCGAAACTTTCCGCAGGACGTTATGTGAACACATCAGCGGGACTCTTTACGGGCCTATTAGCGGGACTTTATGCAATACTTCCTGCGGGACTTTATGCGGGCCTATTAGCGAGACTTTATGCGATGCTTTCGGCAGGACGTTATGTGAACCTATAAGCGGGACTTTATGCGGTACTTCCTGTGGGCCGTTTTGCAGGCTGATCTGCCGGATTTTTGCGGTACTTCTTACTCTGCTCTACTTTTACGGGCCTATTAGCGGGACTTTATGCAATACTTCCTGCGGGACTTTATGCGGGCCTATTAGCCAGACTTTATGCGATGCTTTCGGCAGGACGTTATGTGAACCTATAAGCGGGACTTTATGCGGTACTTCCTGTGGGCCTTTTTGCAGGCCGATCTGCCGGATTTTTGCGGTACTTCTTACTCTGCTCTACTTTTACGGGCCTATTAGCGGGACTTTATGCAATACTTCCTGCGGGACTTTATGCGGGCCTATCTGCGGGACTTTATGCGGTACTTCCTGCGGGACTTTTCGCGGGCCTATTAGCGAGACTTTATGCAATACTTTCTGCGGGACTTTATGCGGTACTTCCTGCGGGCCTATTAGCGAGACTTTATGCGAAGCTTTCCGCAGGACGTTATGTGCACCTATCAGCGGGACTTTTTACGGGCCTATTAGTGGGAATTTATGCAATACTTTCTGCGGGTCTTTATGCGGGCCTATTAGCGAGACTTTATGCGATACTTTCTGCGGGACCTTATGCGGTACTTCCCGCGGGACTTTTCGCGGGCCTATTAGCGAGACTTTATGCAATACTTTCTGCGGGTCTTTATGCGGGCCTATTAGCGAGACTTTATGCGATACATTCTGCGGGACTTTATGCGGTACTTCCCGCGGGACTTTTCGCGGGCCTATTAGCGAGACTTTATGCAATACTTTCTGCGGGACTTTATGCGGTACTTCCTGCGGGACTTTATGCGGGCCTATGAGCGAGACTTTATGCGATACTTTCGGCAGGACGTTATGTGAACCTATCAGCGGGACTTTTTACGGACCTATTAGTGGGAATTTATGCAATACTTTCTGCCGGACTTTATGCGGGCCTATCTGCGGGACTTTATGCGGTACATCCTGCGGGCCTATTAGCGAGACTTTATGCGAAACTTTCCGCAGGACGTTATGTGAACACATCAGCGGGACTCTTTACGGGCCTATTAGCGGGACTTTATGCAATACTTCCTGCGGGACTTTAGGCGGGCCTATTAGCGAGACTTTATGCGATGCTTTCGGCAGGACGTTATGTGAACCTATAAGCGGGACTTTATGCGGTACTTCCTGTGGGCCTTTTTGCAGGCCGATCTGCCGGATTTTTGCGGTACTTCTTACTCTGCTCTACTTTTACGGGCCTATTAGCGGGACTTTATGCGATACTTTCTGCGGGACTTTATGGGTTCTTCCCGCGGGACTTTTCGCGGGCCTATTAGCGAGACTTTATGCAATACTTTCTGCGGGACTTTATGCGGTACTTCCTGCGGGACTTTATGCGGGCCTATGAGCGAGACTTTATGCGATACTTTCGGCAGGACGTTATGTGAACCTATCAGCGGGACTTTTTACGGACCTATTAGTGGGACTTTATGCAATACTTTCTGCGGGACTTTATGCGGGCCTATCTGCGGGACTTTATGCGGTACATCCTGCGGGCCTATTAGCGAGACTTTATGCGAAACTTTCCGCAGGACGTTATGTGAACACATCAGCGGGACTCTTTACGGGCCTATTAGCGGGACTTTATGCAATATTTCCTGCGGGACTTTATGCGGGCCTATTAGCGAGACTTTATGCGATGCTTTCGGCAGGACGTTATGTGAACCTATAAGCGGGACTTTATGCGGTACTTCCTGTGGGCCTTTTTGCAGGCCGATCTGCCGGATTTTTGCGGTACTTCTTACTCTGCTCTACTTTTACGGGCCTATTAGCGGGACTTTATGCAATACTTCCTGCGGCACTTTATGCGAGCCTATTAGCGAGACTTTATTCGATACTTTCGGCAGAACGTTATATGAATCTATCAGCGGGACTTTTTACGGGCCTATTAGTGGGAATTTATGCAATACTTTCTACGGGTCTTTATGCGGGCCTATTAGCGAGACTTTATGCAATACTTTCTGCGGGATTTTATGCGGTACATCCCGCGCGACTTTTTACGGGCCTATTAGCGAGACTTTATGCGGTACTTCCTGCTGGACTTTTCGCGGGCCTATTACCGAGACTTTATTCGATACTTTCGGCAGAACGTTATATGAATCTATCAGCGGGACTTTTTACGGGCCTATTAGTGGGAATTTATGCAATACTTTCTGCGGGACTTTATGCGGGCCTATCTGCGGGACTTTATGCGGTACTTCCTGCGGGACTATTCGCGGGCCTATTAGCGAGACTTTATGCAATACTTTCTGCGGGACTTTATGCAGGCCTATCTGCGGGACTTTATGCGGTACTTCCTGCGGGCCTATTAGCGAGACTTTATGCGAAGCTTTCCGCAGGAAGTTATGTGAACCTATCAGCGGGACTTTTTACGGGCCTATTAGCGAGACTTTATACGGTACTTCCTGCTGGACTTTTCGCGGGCCTATTAGCGAGACTTTATGCGAAGCTTTCCCCATGACGTTATGTGAACCTATCAGCGGGACTTTATGCGGTACATCTGCGGGACTTTATGTAGTCCTATTTGCGGGACTTTATGCGGTACTTCCTGCGGGCCTATTAGCGAGAAGCTTTCCGCAGGACGTTATGTGAACCTATCAGCGCGACTTTTTACGTGTCTATTAGCGGGACTTTATTCGATACTTTCGGCAGAACGTTATATGAATCTATCAGCGGGACTTTTTACGGGCCTATTAGTGGGAATTTATGCAATACTTTCGGCGGGACTTTATGCGGGCCTATCTGCGGGACTTTATGCGGTACTTCCTGCGGGACTTTTCGCGGGCCTATTAGCGAGACTTTATGCAATACTTTCTGCGGGACTTTATGCAGGCCTATCTGCGGGACTATATGCGGTACTTCCTGCGGGCCTATTAGCGAGACTTTATGCGAAGCTTTCCGCAGGAAGTTATGTGAACCTATCAGCGGGACTTTTTACGGGCCTATTAGCGAGACTTTATACGGTACTTCCTGCTGGACTTTTCGCGGGCCTATTAGCGAGACTTTATGCGAAGCTTTCCCCATGACGTTATGTGAACCTATCAGCGGGACTTTATGCGGTACATCTGCGGGACTTTATGTAGTCCTATTTGCGGGACTTTATGCGGTACTTCCTGCGGGCCTATTAGCGAGAAGCTTTCCGCAGGACGTTATGTGAACCTATCAGCGCGACTTTTTACGTGCCTATTAGCGGGACTTTATACGGTACTTTCGGCAGGACGTTATGTGATTCTATCAGCGGGACTTTTTACGGGCCTATTAGTGGGACTTTATGCAATACTTACTGCGGGAATTTATGCGGGCCTATCTGCGGGACTTTATGCAATACTTCCTGCGGGACTTTTCGCGGGCCTATTAGCGAGACTTTATGCAATTCTTTCTGCGGGACTTTATGCGCGCCTATTAGCGAGACTTTATGCGAAGCTTTCGGCAGGACTATATACAGGCCTATCAGCGGGACTTTATGCGGTACTTCCTCCGGGACTATATGCGGGCCTATCTGCGGGACTTTATGTGGTACTTCTTGCGGGACTTTTCGCGGGCCTATTAGCGAGACTTTATGCAATACTTTCTGCGGGTCTTTATGCGGTACTTCTTGCGGGCCTATTAGCGAGACTTTATGCGAAGCTTTCCGCAGTTATGTGAACCTATCAGCGGGACTTTTTATGGGCCTATTATCGGGACTTTATGCGGTGCTTCCTGCGGGCCTATTAGCGAGACTTTATGCGAAGCTTTCGGCAGGACTTTATGTGAATCTATCAGCGGGACTTAATACGGTACTTCCTGTGGGACTTTATGCAATACTTTCTGCGGGACTTTATGCAGGCCTATCTGCGAGACTTTATACGAAGCTTTCCGCAGGACTTTATGTGAACCTATCCGCGGGACGTTTTACGGGCCTATTAGCGAGACTTTATACGGTACTTCCTGCTGGACTTTTCGCGGGCCTATTAGCGAGACTTTATGCGAAGCTTTCCGCATGACGTTATGTGAACCTATCAGCGGGACTTTATGCGGTACTTCTACGGGACTTTATGCAGGCCTATTTGCGGGACTTTATGCGGTACTTCCTGCGGGCCTATTAGCGAGAAGCTTTCCGCAGGACGTTATGTGAACCTATCAGCGCGACTTTTTACGTGCCTATTAGCGGGACTTTATACGGTACTTTCGGCAGGACGTTATGTGATTCTATCAGCGGGACTTTTTACGGGCCTATTAGTGGGACTTTATGCAATACTTACTGCGGGAATTTATGCGGGCCTATCTGCGGGACTTTATGCAATACTTCCTGCGGGACTTTTCGCGGGCCTATTAGCGAGACTTTATGCAATTCTTTCTGCGGGACTTTATGCGCGCCTATTAGCGAGACTTTATGCGAAGCTTTCGGCAGGACTATATACAGGCCTATCAGCGGGACTTTATGCGGTACTTCCTCCGGGACTATATGCGGGCCTATCTGCGGGACTTTATGTGGTACTTCTTGCGGGACTTTTCGCGGGCCTATTAGCGAGACTTTATGCAATACTTTCTGCGGGTCTTTATGCGGTACTTCTTGCGGGCCTATTAGCGAGACTTTATGCGAAGCTTTCCGCAGTTATGTGAACCTATCAGCGGGACTTTTTATGGGCCTATTATCGGGACTTTATGCGGTGCTTCCTGCGGGCCTATTAGCGAGACTTTATGCGAAGCTTTCGGCAGGACTTTATGTGAATCTATCAGCGGGACTTAATACGGTACTTCCTGTGGGACTTTATGCAATACTTTCTGCGGGACTTTATGCAGGCCTATCTGCGAGACTTTATACGAAGCTTTCCGCAGGACTTTATGTGAACCTATCCGCGGGACGTTTTACGGGCCTATTAGCGAGACTTTATACGGTACTTCCTGCTGGACTTTTCGCGGGCCTATTAGCGAGACTTTATGCGAAGCTTTCCGCATGACGTTATGTGAACCTATCAGCGGGACTTTATGCGGTACTTCTACGGGACTTTATGCAGGCCTATTTGCGGGACTTTATGCGGTACTTCCTGCGGGCCTATTAGCGAGAAGCTTTCCGCAGGACGTTATGTGAACCTATCCGCGCGACTTTTTACGGGCCTATTAGCGAGACTTTATACGGTACTTCCTGCGGGACTTTTCGCGGGCCTATTAGCGAGACTTTATGCGAAGCTTTCCGCATGACGTTATGTGAACCTATCAGCGGGACTTTATGCGGTACTTCTACGGGACTTTATGCAGGCCTATTTGCGGGACTTTATGCGGTACTTCCTGCGGGCCTATTAGCGAGAAGCTTTCCGCAGGACGTTATGTGAACCTATCCGCGCGACTTTTTACGGGCCTATTAGCGAGACTTTATACGGTACTTCCTGCGGGACTTTTCGCGGGCCTATTAGCGAGACTTTATGCGAAGCTTTCCGCATGACGTTATGTGAACCTATCAGCGGGACTTTATGCGGTAATTCTACGGGACTTTATGCAGGCCTATTTGCGGGACTTTATGCGGTACTTCCTGCGGGCCTATTAGCGAGAAGCTTTCCGCAGGACGTTATGTGAACCTATCAGCGCGACTTTTTACGGGCCTATTAGCGAGACTTTATACGGTACTTCCTGCGGGACTTTTCGCGGGCCTATTAGCGAGACTTTATGCGAAGCTTTCCGCATGTCGTTATGTGAACCTATCAGCCGGACTTTATGCGGTACTTCCTGCGGGACTTTTCGGGGGCCTATTAGCGAGACTTTATGCAATACTTTCTGCGGGTCTTTATGCGGTACTTCTTGCGGGCCTATTAGCGAGACTTTATGCGGAGCTGTTGGCTGTAAGCATTGGTTGCAAACGTGGCATAGGGACAATTCATACGGAGGGACTTTAACGACGTGCAACGACACCCCTAGAAGAGGAAGAAAAAGTTTTGAGAAAAATCAGTTTTTACATTTTATCTCTTTACTTGAGAACCGCTCGACGAAATCGTTTAAAATTTTAGCAGCAAATAGCTTTTTTATGGTGAATCAGCAAATAAAATTCTGAAGCATTTGACTGCATTGTTTTAAGGATATAAGGAATCAAAAAATTTTCAAAAGAAATTGAAACCTTGATATCTTAAGAACCATATGGGTTTGAAAGCTTGTGTATCCTTGTCATTATCTTCAGATCTTAATTGCGTTTAGGGGCGTCCAGAAGACTGCGCACGCTCTGGTGCCTGGAGTGTGCATCGTCCTATCCTTAGGCGTCTTGGCGTCTTTGCAGAGGAAACACCTTATCTGTTGAGCCGGTACATTGCATGTTACCGCTCTGTCCACCCGCACCACACTTCCAGCAGTTGGTGCTTTCATCAGGGCCTTTACATTTAGCTTTCACGTTCCCGTAGCTGAGGCAGCGGTAGCATCGCGTGACGCTCGCTTGAACCCGCACTCGCTAGTTTACCCAGAAGATGCGAATCTTTCCCTCGTTGAGCAGGGCGGCGGCCTTTGTCTGATCCAATTCGACTATAGCCATCCTCTGCTCTCTCGTGTTTGGCTCGAACAGATGAACTTTGACATCCTTTTCGCTTTAGTCTGTCCTTTTCGCTTTAGTGTTGTCTTGGAGATCTTGTTCTCAGTCGTGCCTACTTGTCCGATTGCGTCTTGGCTGGCTTTTTGCAATGACTTCATTTTATCGTTGCTCTTACCCATCCCCACCAGAACGCCACTTTCTCTTGTTTTGCGGAGAACTTGACCTTCGTATTGAGTTTTTCCGGCTTCACCTGCTCTTTCATCTGCGGACCTTTTTCTTCTTTATTTTTCGGTTTGGTTTGCCCCAGTTTGTTCTTCTGTTTCTTTTTTGCCTTCCTGCTGGCAGCTGCATTCCATTGTGTCTGACCATGAGAAGTCTGTGCGCCCCCCTCGCTGTCCCTACTTGTCGAGGGTGCGCTGTTTGCTTCCTTGTTGTCTTTTTTGGCAAGGGTACTGACCCCTCCGTCGGATGGTGCTCGAGCCCTTTTCTTCGACTTTGCCGTCTTTTGAGACTTTTTATTGTCCGATCTAGGTTGTTGGGGAGGCTACCTCTTCACCGCATCCTCCATTTTGTTAAGAAGCCTGAGAGCATCTATTGTCATGGATCCTATTAAAGGTAATCTATCTTTAATTTTGGACTTCACACCCTTCTGCTTTTCCAGGATTTTGGTCATTTTCCTGGCCATTCTTCTCACCTCCCGTAACTTGTCACGCAGGCTGACATGGGCTTGTAGCCATTTCCTTGTGGTTTGGCTTTTTTCGCCTACCGAGCAACTCTTGTACCGGCATTTTGCAGTACTCATAGTGCTACCTATACTGGTACTGCTGCTTGATTTGTGGATTGGATATCTACCGTCTTGAGTTGTTGGCACCCTTAAGGTTTCCACTTCTAGGTTTTCCTGTAAGTTTCCTCCGAGTTCGTTCGTGGTCTCAATGTTATAAGCATTTTTCTTCATCCCGGCATGTGTCCGACCTAGGGGTGTGCAAGTACCTGAAAAACTCGAGTCGGGTTGAGTCGTTTTTTTTTCGAGTTCGAGTCGAGTACTCGAAAAAATTGAGTACCCGAACTTATCGAGCTACTGAAATTTTTCGATCTACTCGAGTATTTCGAGTTACTTGAAATTATCGGGCCTTGAATATTTGGATATTATATTATTAAATATAGTAAAATTATAACTTTTTAATGTATTATGAGGCATATGATTCAATAAATGTGAATTTTGAGTAGCTTACAAAAATTTTCTATCACTCAGCAATTCGGTCAAAATTTAAACTTTGTTGTTAAAAGACATGAGTGAATAAAACATATACTGGCTGATTCTGCATGTGAAAAGGATTAAAAATGGTATCCATGTTTTTTTTCTGTAAACCTGATAGTTTTTGAATTAAAAATATAAATAAACTTGATTTTTTCAATATTAAGTTATTTTTAATTTAAAAACTATTAGGTTTACACGGAAAAAAATGGTTCGTAACAGTAACAAACCGCTTGGTAAAATATGCACCAACTATTTTTTTGGTTAACCTTACAAAGTACTTGGTAAGTATAATAAAATAAGTGGTAAGTTACCTGATTTTTTGGTAACATTTATCAAGTTATTGGTAAGGTTAACCAAAGAAATAGTTAGTGCGTATTTTGCCAAGCGGTTTGTTACTGTTACTAACCATTTTTTCCGTATACAAAAAAATCAGCCAGTATTTTTTGGACGCCAGGTCCATCTTGAACCCAGTTAATGTATGTATATCGCACGGGCATGCTCTTTTCTGTGAGCCTGTGTTTGTTAAGTCACATAGACATGGTACATACATAATATAAACACACATAAAATTGTTGCGTTACATTGTATATAATACATTGAACACGGCTGGCCGGTTATATTCCCGTCCCTAAAAACAGCGTATTTTAAAGCGTTAAAGAAAATGTCAAACAAGTCTCCCTATAGTAACCTACACTGTAAAATAGTATATTGTGTACCAAGGGCGTAAAGTGGGCTTTTTTAGGACAAGTGTGGAGTTTGCAGTACAAGTCAAAGCGAGTAAGCCCGAGCCGCAGACGAGTACTGCAACCACACGAGGCCAAAAAGCCCGCTCAGCCCTTAGTGCACACCATATTTTTTGTAACGCATGTACTGATTTTCGCGCTTATCGCCGTGTAAAACTGAACCATTTAAGTCAAGAGTATCGTATAAAATTTTATAGCACAGACTACTAAAATCCGCAAGTCTCGCCTATTCGTGACTAAAGTAGTCCTTATTTGCACCGTGAGGTTAGCGTACGAGCGTAGCGAGTGTGATAAACACGGTGCAAAAAAGGACTACTTTAGTCACAGATAGGCGTGACTTAACAGCGGATTTTAGCCACACTGTGCTATAAACGTTATTTTTTTATACAGGAGCGGAAAATGTGCTTGAACGCACGCGGAGCGTGCATAAAAGTGCATTTTACGCACACTGTATCAAAAAAGTACTAATACGCCCGCTATTTGAAATTAGCGGGCGTAAAAGTACTTTTACGCCCGCTGCTGCATTTTTACGCCCACCGGTCGGAAAACGACTACTTTAGTCCCTAATTTTAGGTTAAAAAAACGCGAAAATCGTGCATGTGTTACAAAAAATAATTTTTTTAAATCACTAAAATGTAGTCAAATTACATGAGGTTCCAACCCTACGTATAGCAATTTTACTACTTTCAGCTACGTAAAATTACAAAAATCTAGCAATTTTATTATTTTTACTATTCTTGTAGTAAAATTGCTCCGCCTAGCGTAGGTCGGATTAGTTTACTACTCTTAGCGAAGTAATTTTACAGGGGTCAGATTCTCGCGTTCAGTGTGAAAATACTACCGCCGTTGTAAAATTACAGCGCGCAAAATAGTAAAATTACTATATACCGTTGTGAATTTACTTGTACTGTTGTAAATTTACTGTGCTGGGCGTAGGATGGATTGGTTTACTACTGGGTTATTAATATTACTACAAAATTTTTTACAGTGTAACCCTTAAATGGGCCGTCCCACGGATGAGCATGAATGTAGCGCGCTTTTCTAACTGGGATTCACAACTGCAGTTACGTGAACAGTAAGAGCAGTGCGTTTTTTGTGACTTCTATAGGGCTTGACAACGACCAGCTTAACCTATAAGCTTATTGCTTAGTTTATATAACGAAAAGCAATTTGCTTGTATAAGCTTTATGAGCTCTCACTTTCATTGCTTCCTGCTTTACTGAGGCTGTCTTAAAGCCATACGTAAATATAATTATAAAATTTCGAGTGGTATGGTAAATATATGGTTAAAAAATAATCTCGAGTAGTACGAAAAACTTGAGTAACTCAAAAGATTCGAGTGACCCAAAAAATTCGTGTAGCTCAAAAAATTCGAGTAGCTCGGAAAATTCGAGTAGTTCGAAATATTTGAGTAACTTGACTCGACCCGGTACTCGACTCGAGCTCGTCTCGGTCGAGTTTTTCGATCGAGTAACCCGACTTTTCGAGTACTCGCACACCCCTAGTCCGACCCCCTGGATCCCCCCGTCTATGGGGGCAGCTCACATGGTCCCAACACATGTGTTCCGGACGTAACCGAGGGTTACTAGGGATAAGAGCAAGTGCGACGTATTTATTATTTATTAACAATATATTCTACCTATTAGTAGTTTTAGCGAACGTTTCTCCGTCATTTGGCTCTCATATGCGTGAATCGACAAGGCGATTCGTGGCTTCAGGCCAATACGGTTAGGAGTGGTTTTATAATCATTCCTAGACTGCCACGACCTCAGTAGGGAGTTTACTCCACGGATTTTGAAGGTCACTTTCAGTGCAGAGAGGCTAAAGGGCCGATCTGTGACTGCTAGGCCAGAGAGTCGAGTGGTGGGAGGCGTTCGCGCGGGCACATGACTGCGTATGCATAGCTATAGATATAGAGGAGCGCGCGCACTACTTCGAGTGCCTTCGGTAGTCCTCGGGAAAGCGCTTTTGTTTTAGCGGGCCCGAGTTTTCGGCGGCGTTTAATGAGTAGAGCGTCAGTTCTCGGCGACGATTTATAAGAGAAGGTCACACTAGAACCTGTTTGTTAGGATACTTCAATAAAGTCATAATATTTGATCAACAATGATTTAACAGTTTATTTTTGAACTTTAATGTAGTCTTCCGGAGAGGTTCGTCTTTCCGTATAATCCGGAGAGTTTCTGGCGGATGTCACACAACATCACGCACTCGCTCAAGCCGGTTAACCGATACTAGCTAGATAACCAACCCCCGTCTTGCTGTCAGCGGGAGCCAAAGATGGTTTGGGTCACTTTGGCACGCAGCCGTAAGTCTTAGGAAGAGACCGTTAGATCGCCTTCCCATCCAGGATCTTCTTTTGGCAGCTCACGGGTCGCACTGCACAGCGAACGTGGTGGCCTGAGTTGGTCCACGGAGTATATTTTATTTTTCCTCTAGCCTCCGAGATGTGTGCCATGGCGAGCATTCCCCTATCCGCCATCCGGAGGACGCGCCACATACGGGGTGTCAGGGTTCCCCGCATGGAATATTATCTCTTACGAAAATTAACTTAATTATCCACTAGCTTTGAAAAATCATGATCGAGTGTATGATTTATGTTCTACCTTAAAAAAAAAAATATTTATAGTGTTTTTAGTGAAAAATTTGTTGTTTAAGAGCTATAAATCATTGAAAATAGGCAAAAAGTGCCCAAATAACCAACTTTGAACCCTTGTAACTCGAAAAGAATTGAACGAATCGATCTGAAAATTTACAGATGACATCGTGGCGACCTCTAGAACATATTCCCCATATTTGGGCAAACATTTTTTTTTCGCACACTATTGTCAGAGAACCACCCATATGTATATGTCATGTTTTAAAACGGATATAAGAAAAATATAGCAATAATGTACTTGCACTGCACGATCAAGAGTTTGTAGCCAGTGGCACTAAGATACACTAAGATAATCATCATAAAATACATCATTTAATTTTAGTCATAAATTTCGTCGATTTACGGATATATGGAAAACCTTCGCAGTTCAAGGATAAATCAGTCGTCCATTATTGCTTGTAGTTGCCAACCTAAAGCCACAAAATGACAAAACTTATGAGAGGATTTATGTGCAAATTTTATATAAATGAAATCGAATAATGAGTAGACAAAATAATGTGAAATGCACAATGAACCATTTTTTTCTTTAAATTTAAACAAAAAAGTTGAAAAGCTGATACAATAAAATTATAAATTTAAGACTCTTACGCTTATACTAACTACATTGATTCTCACGAAGAAAACTCTGACGGCAATGAAATTTAAAGCTTAAAGTACTAGGAGGCTAAGAACCCAAATTTCTGGTGTGACGAGCGTATGGGAGCGTACTCCATTTTACAATTGCATCGAGTATTGGTGGGAACGTGATATGTGCAACGATACAATGGTATGGGCGAACGCTTGTTATGTGTAACGGCACAACGACATGAGCGAATGCTTGATATGTGCAACGGCACAACGACCCAAGCGAATAGTTTTTGCGCAATTGTAATTTCAATTTTTGTATGCATTTTTTGTCGGGAGCCTTCTTTTTACTCGCTTTTATCGGCGACTACTGCAGCTTTTTGGATGTTTTTTTTTTTTAATTTGTGATAACTGAATATGAGAAATCTGATAATCTACACATTACACGGATAATCAAAGATAAAGCTGCTTGTTTTAGAGATATAAGGAATCAAAAAATTTTCAAAAAAAAAAATTGAAACATTGATGTCTTACAAACCATAGGGGTTTGTAAGCTGAGCAATGAACTTAGCAAAAACACACAAAATATCTACTTTTTTCCAAAATCTCAAGTGCAATAAGGCCTGTTTACGCCCGTAATCAAGGCACAAAAAAAAACTCATTTTTTTCAGTTTTCGATTTTTTACTGAAAAAATAAGAAGTCAAATCACTTGAAATTTTAGTGGAATATAGTTTGACACGTGACTCACCGACATAATTTATTTTGCGAGGTTATGATGCTTAGTTTCAGAGATATGAATTTAAAAAAATATTTTTTTTTTCATTTTATCTGCCGAACAAAGCGGTAGAACCCGAGGACTAAACGATGAAAAGTAGGTAATTTTATTTTCTTTCAAATACATTATAGCTGAATTGTTTGTAACAATAAGATGATTGAAAAAAAACGCAAAATAGTGTTTTTCAAAAATCAAAAAATGGCAATAAAAAAATAACTGTTTTTCCTGAATTAAGAATACAAAAATATATATGCAAGTCGAGTCCTCTAGGGGGAAGCAAAATGCATAAAAAAATTGAAATTGCAATCGCGCAAAAACTATAGGTCCGGCAGTGCCCGCCTTTTGCACATTTAAAGTTGATATAACTATCTACGTCTGTGCCAAATTTTAGCTCTTAATTTTCATAAATAACAAAGTTACGAATTTCCAAAAAAAATGCCAAAATTTCCGGGTTTTCCGGGATTTTTCCGGTTCTAATCAACCAATCGGATTGTTTGGCATCTTAATCTCTTCGTAATTTAATACTCTACAACTTTTTTTCTTACAAAATTTATATTGATTGAGTAGTTTCCGTTTTATAAGCAAAAAACTAAAAAAACGCGTTTTTTTCACTAAATTGTTAATAACAAATTAAGCAATGCGAGTTGGGTGTTAGAAACTCATCAGCAAACATCTACGGACTGTATTTTAAATAATCGCACAGGCGGATTGCTGCACGTATTTTTGTCAAAATATCTATTTTATATTATGAAACTTGTGAACGTAAAGGAAACTTATTAAAATAGTACGTATAAAAATATATCGTCTATTCACGTGTATATAATTCAGAATAATTATTAAATATACATTGTTTACAATATAAAACTACTATTTATTTTTGTATATTATTACCATTCTTATATATACCATAATCAGCTTCTGATGTAGTATTCAAGTTTTATGTATTAAAAAACAATTGAAAGTGTAATTAATTAATTTACTAGTAATAAATAATTAATATTAAGCACATACACTCTATTATAATATTAAAGAAAATAAATAGATAGTGTGGAATTTTGGAAAGTTTTGAATAGTTTCGTTGCCAGAGAATCAAACGTATACGTAGTGAGAAATATACTAGTCTTCGCAGCGGGACTGCAAATGTACTTTATAGTCTTCGACGCAAGAGTTCAAATATATATATATATATATATATATATATATATATATATATATATGTGTGTGTGTGTGTGTGTAAGCTTGTGGGTTACCAAGCTTGGCTTTGTCACTTGTTGACATGTGAGTGAGAGCCAGTATGTAATAAGACTCCGAGCCGTTAGGATCGTTATAAGTGAGGTTATTGAAACTGATATACTAAAAGGTTTGCTATCGGCAATTGTATAGATTCAGGTTAGTCTTAAGTCTATACGTTTACTGTAATATTTTTAGCCTTTACTAATTTGTACATATTGTTAAAAACAGTTGTTTATACTACATCATACAAGTGTTGATTTCTAACCCAAAACTCCACTCCAATGAATATCCTTGAGCAGTGGCCTTACATATATATATATATATATATATACTATAGTCTTTGCGACGAAACTGAAATGAATTAGTCTTTGACGCAAATTCAAATGCGTCTTCGTTGAGTGCAAAGTAGTAATCTACAAGGATAAATTTAATTGTGACTTTTTTGATAAATTTTCATAATTTTTTGATTTAGTGATTTTGATGGGTAAATTGCCGCCATTTTCTTATTTTTCCAACTTAATCGCCTTGACAGAGATGTAAAAAATCTTTGGTGAAGTAATCATTGATCAACTAGTAAATATAGGATAGGCAAAATATAATACGAATAAAGAAAATATAATATGAATAATAGTATCGTACGATATTTTATGACACAACGTGCGTAAACCGAGATTTAGCGAGTGCATTTTTGCACGAGCGTGCAGTAAATCAAGGTTTACGCCACGGCGTGCCATAATGTAATAATGTTTAACACAAGTCAATATAAAAAAAGTCACGTCGTCTAATTGACGCAAAAAAATTGAAGCGCCATGAAAGGCACCGCTATATTAGCGCGCCGAGGAGCCCGAAATCTAGCGGGAAGAACCGAGAAAACCCGATAGCCGTTTGCACACTGAAAAAAAACACAGTCGTTTCTGCTGTAAAGTCCGGTAGTTTTAACCGTTCTGCCACCGTAACGACTGTTCAGTAAGAACAACGGTGTGACACTGGTAGTTTTGGCGAGTCGCGACACTCGTAAAATTGGTCGCTTACGCGGGACACCAGCAAAAACGACCAAACTGATTCTTTAAAACTGTTGAACTTTACGGTAATCTTGGCGAGTCTTCGTACAATGACGGATTACTGGTGCGAGTTCAGTTAAAATGGCTATGTCTTTCAGTGCAGCGTGTGTAAATAAGTGCGGCTGATATGTAAGGGGAGAGCTGAGCTGTGCGAGCACGCTAATATGCGCGGCGAAGAGAGCTGCTGCCTCTTTCATTACGATCGGTCTGTCGCGCCGCCGTGACGGTCGCCGCTCGCCGATTCACTCCCCAGTAAAATGTATACCCGGCGAGCCTATAGAAGTATTCACTTCAAAATCCGTTAAGGTGAGAATTATATTTTTAATGCTCAAAAGTTCCTAACTTTTTAATTTAACCCTCAAGTCTCAAGTATTAACTTTTAATTTTTCAAAGTATACTCTCAATGTTAATAGTAAAGTCTTTGATTTTTGGAGTAAACTCTCAACTAAGGATGTGTGAGACCAGGCTCGAGATGAATCGAGATTTATCTTGACCATTTTTTAGAGATAAAGCGAGACCTTGTTTCAAACTTTTTCGAGAATCCCGTAAAATCTCGAGATTCTAGAGAAATTTCGAGATTCTTAAAAAAATTCAATATTGCTTGAAAAAAATAGTAAAAAAATGTCATTCCAAAAATATTAACGCTTGCACGTACAATGTTCAAAAATGTGTTTTGCTTAGCTGGAAAATTGTTAGCCAGCTTACAAATAGTGGTTGTCCCACAAACCTGAACATCCTTTAGAATATAATATTTTTACGGCATCATATAATATATATGATGGTGTAGATGCAAGAAAAAATCAAGTTTATGTAGATGGTGCGCTCCATGGTTTTCCCGTTACCCCGGAGTTTCGTATAGAAGATGTCGAGATGTTCGGCATCGCGGGTGCAATTGAGTTTAAGTAGTACGAGGTATGTTTGTAAAAAAAAACAATGTATGTTAATAAAATGGGCGATACCAACAAGAGATGAATCAAGATTTATCCTAACTATTTTTGGCAAAACGAGGCGGAATTCTGTCGAAGAATTTCGGATACTCGAAAAGCTTCGGTATATGTAAAAACATTAAGTGAAATGATATAATTTCAAAATATCAAAGCGTATATGCGATGTTCAGAATTACGTTAAAATTTTTTTAAATATAAGATACGAACGATCTAAAAGCTTCCAGAGAAACATAATCAACAGAAAAATAATATAGTCCGCAGAACAACCAATTTTTAATGCAGGTAGTTATTTAAATAATAAATTATATTTCTCCAAATTCTTCGACAACGTATCAATAATAGATAGCCGTGTTTTGGCTTAATAAAATTAAAAGTTTGCGCGATACGTTAAAGTATATTGCTGCATTTATTGCCATTGAACGATGCGTTCCGGGGACTGTCGAGTAGCTCGCCTTTTAAATCTCTTTTGCATTAGAATTTGCCGATAAAGATGATGCAGTAAAGGGATTCGCGCGTTTGATAATTGGTGTGTGTAATTGTTCCGCGTGAACACGTCTCTTTGACCTCGTCGAAAAAGCATCAATAGGTAGCCGTTTTTGTCTTGATGAAATTAAAAGTTTGCCCGATACGCCGAAGTACGTTGCTTGTGTACGACGCGTGCCAGGGACTGTCGAGTGCCTTGCCTTCTAGATCTGTTTTACTCAAATTCGTGAAAAAGTTTGATGCAGTAGAGATTCGCGTTTGATAATTGTACGTTGTAATTATTAATATTTTTCTCGGGACGAGACGGGTTGTCAATTTTCTTTTTCTTTAGACGGGACTAGATATCTCAGGTCTTAGTAGGTAGGCTAGGCCGGTTCTGGCCCACTTACCTACCGTCGGTAAGGTAGAGCTCTAGCCCAAGTTATCGACTGAGCAACTGCCCCAAGTTACCGATCGAGTAACCCAAGTTATCGACCGGGCTGATGACCCAAGCCCGGGGAATCCTCGAGGGGGTATGAGTTTTAGATAGGACCCAAGACTGGGAATCCAAAAGGTGAAAATTAATTCAATACAAAAAAAATTGAAAAAATTTTTTTTTTTATTTAACTTTTTTTTATACATTTTTTTTAAAAGATTGTTGTATTTAAAGAAAATTCTACCTGGACAACGTTTACATGGATTGAACACCTATAAATACTCTGTGATTCTCCCAGCATCCATAGAGAGAGAGACATGGATCGAGAAAAGAAGAGCAACGTGAGGTATACTTCACTTCCTGATTGTGAAAATAAGGATACTTCTCAGAACCGACAAGAAGCAGATGAGAAGAAAAGTAAACTGACCGAGAAGTACTCCAGCAACACACGCTCTCTACCTTAACGAGAAGGATACAAGAGATTCTGAGAATATCTTGAAACGCTCATCACTTCTTCTTACTGGTCCTTGGTACTTTTTTAATATTAGATTTTAATAAAAGAAATAATAAGTCTAATATTTATTAGAAAAAGTAATAAACATTTGCAAATCTGAACCGCGGATCCAAATTCAGATTTGGAATAAATCGATTTTACTTTAAATTATTATTTAACGAATAATATAAATAGAAAATTGATTCCAAATGAATTAAATAATAATAATAATAGTAGGTCCGGGATTGTGGGTAATGGATATGCAACGCAATAATTATAAATTCTTGTTTATATTTAAATTAGTATGTATATTAACAAAAATAATTTAACATAAGAATAATGCCTATTCTTGCTATTATTCTTTTTAAATCAGATTTAGTTACAATTTTGTTTATTTTTTGATGAAGACTTCTGTTATGCGATTATTAAATATTATTAAATTCTACGCTTAATTTTGCAGTAGAGTATATGTTAGAGCGCTTATAAGTGCTGCTCGAATTTTATAATTATTAAATTCTACGCTTAATTTTGCAGTAAATTTCTGTATATGTACTAAGGCGCTTAAAAGTGCAGCCAGAGTAGACTAGGGCCCTTGAAAATGCTGCTGCTAGTTTAATACCTTCAAAACAAACTCCCATTACGAATTTGAGGGGTATAAGTTTTTCATAAGTTTTTTCTCAAAATTTTGACCTATATAAGGGCAAGCTAGAGCTGACTATCGTCAGTACATTTTTGAGAGTCGCAACTTTTAAGCGCTTTTAAAAAAAGAATCTATCGGCAATATGGGACGCATTTTTAAGCGCTCAAATCATACATCAGTCGTTTATCCACGTAAATTAATTTCCGGGCAGGACGTTTCGGTCCAGACTGTCCAAATTGGACAGGAGACAGTCCAGCCTGGAGACCGCGAAGTTACGCCGCGAACAGCCGAAGAACGTGCACGGCTTACATAACGTGGAAGTCGCGTGGTGTTAGAATGCCGTACGGTAGAGCAGTTCAGTGCGACCTACCTTCAACTCTTATAATACCGAAGGAGAGCCTCACGCCTCCTCCTATAACCACAGCACAACCAACATCTGCTACAACCCAACCAAGGATCACGGCAATCGAGTCCGTGGGCCTCAACTTGAAGCGATTGGAGAAGCTGAGATGCGAGGAGAGAGCTCATCGGATCGAGGCAAAGCTGCACGCGCTTTTCGACACACCGGCAATAACAACATCTACTACAAAGCCCTCTCCGGTGATCGGAACCAACGGGATACTCGACGCTCTCCTCCGTCGACCATCGCAGAACCCGAACCCCTTCGCAACTTTTGGCTACGGGTCCAAGGTTTGGCAGCGACAAGTCCACATGGACTTTGAAAGCGAATGGAACTCGATGAAGAAGGAGGAGGCAAGGCAGAAGAGGAGTAAGTGTGGTATACAGACAACAACCTAAGGTAAAAAGAATACTCCAAACGTAGCAATACATATTTTTTCAATGAATTTACTCAATACATATTTTTTTTATCTACTTAGAAAAATAATTTTAAATTTGAATCATTTTTTCTAGAGGTGTAGTAGAAATTTCTCAACTAGTTGATAAATTTCTACTAGGGGACTATGTAATGCCCTATACACGATCCGGCGTGTAACTTCCTAGAACATATACATTTAAAAAAAATCCTAAAAAACATCCGATTCTGCCTAACCAGCGAGCGCACGGAATATTTCGGTCATCCCCACTCTTCTCACCTCCTACGAAACCAGCAGCTATGCAGTAGTCAACGCAGCGACGGCAGGCCATCGACGCGCATATGTGCGTGCGCGTCCCCCTTCTCTCTCCAGCTACCAAGCCAGCATTAGCAGCAGCGCGTTGCGTAACAGTATTTATATGTATATGTGAGCGTAAGCGAGCGACGGCGAGTCGTGCGCATCCGAGTATGTTTGTATGAATGATAAATGTAAATATGAATGAATGATAGTATGATTGTGAGATTGTGCGAATATTTTGGGCGGCTCGATCAGCGCTCGCTTAGCGCCCTATAAAAGGCCATGCGAGGCCTGTGTTCAAGCACTAGCGGCAGCATTTTCAAGCGCCCTAGTCTACTCTGGCTGCACTTTTAAGCGCCTTAGTACATATACAGAAATCTACTGTAAAATTTAATAATTATAAAATTCGAGCAGCACTTTTAAGCGCTCTAACACATACTCTACTGCAAAATTAAGCGTAGAATTTAATAATATTTAATAATCGCATAACAGAAGTCTTCATCAAAAAATAAACAAAATTGTAACTAAATCTGATTTAAAAAGAATAATAGCAAGAATAGGCATTATTCTTATGTTAAATTATTTTTGTTAATATACATACTATTTTAAATATAAACAAGAATTTATAATTATTGCGTTGCATATCCATTACCCACAATCCCGGACCTACTATTATTATTATTATTTAATTCATTTGGAATCAATTTTCTTTTTATATTATTCGTTAAATAATAATTTAAAGTAAAATCGATTTATTCCAAATCTGAATTCGGATCCACGGTTCAGATTTGCAAATGTTTATTACTTTTTCTAATAAATATTAGACTTATTATTTCTTTTATTAAAATCTAATATTAAAACAGTACCAAGGACCAGTAAGAAGAAGTGATGAGCGTTTCAAGATATTCTCAGAATCTCTTGTATCCTTCTCGTTAAGGTAGAGAGCGTGTGTTGCTGGAGTACTTCTCGGTCAGTTTACTTTTCTTCTCATCTGCTTCTTGTCGGTTCTGAGAAGTATCCTTATTTTCACAATCAGGAAGTGAAGTATACCTCACGTTGCTCTTCTTTTCTCGATCCATGTCTCTCTCTCTATGGATGCTGGGAGAATCACAGAGTATTTATAGGTGTCCAATCCATGTAAACGTTGTCCAGGTAGAATTTTTTCATCATCATAACGTTGTGGAGTGCGCATGTGGCTTTGTACGCCCCGTTGTGATTGGTGCAGATCGTCACCAACTTTGGCTTGTCCACACAGGGAAAGCCTAATTTTTCGATGTCTTGAACTCGGAATTTAAAGCGCTCCAACCACTCACTTTTTACTGGACCAATCACAAGTATTTTCGTGGCGTCTCGTAAAGTTGATCGAAGAATATCTCCGATTTGAGTGTAGAGTAGATTACCCGAAGTCCAAGGTATGCCATGATAGCTGCGCTCGAGCCATGAATTTTCCTTTCTGTATTTGTCCGAGAGTCTGCGCCAGGGAAAGGGTTCCTTGAATAGCCAGACTAGAGGTTCGCCGTGTAGAGGCGCTATCGCCAACTCTGTGAGGATGAAGTCGTCCACAGGTTGCTTGAAGCCCTGCATGTCCACCATGAACTCTATCTCTCTCGAAGTGACTCAGACAAGTTTCTTCACGTCTCCACTCACAGGATTGTACTGTACAATGCGATCGTGAAGTATCAAACAGTAAGCTGACGTTCCAGCTGGGAAATTGTTTCTCGCTTCGAATTCTAGACGAACGTCCACTGGAGCGCTCTTCAATGACTCGTTCTGCTTGGAGCAGTCTATTACAATGAGAGGCAAGTGCGTGATGTAGTCAGTTTTATTCAGTACAGGCTCGGCCTGTTTCTCGTAGTACGCACTCTGGAAGTTGGTGTACATTTCGTAGAGTACAGCATACTGGTTGCGAGATATATCTAGATTGAGATTTCCATAGGGATAGCACTGCGAATTCAGGAAGAGTTTCACATTGCTGATGTTGCAGTGATCAAAGCGACTGGCATTATCAGCTTTCTGTCCTTTTCGATTTGTTTGGAAACCCACCACAACGAAGCGGGGCTTCTCCATCTGATTGGAAGTTTTCACCGTCCAGACGTGTTTCGGTGTAGCTGGAAGCAGCGGATACTCGAACAACTCCCAACTGCGAAAGCTCATGGCAATGGGTCTATCCTTCTCGATGTAATTCAGAAGACGTATCTTGTGAGCATTGGATGCCAACACATACGGCATGAGCCATTCGATTCTCGTTAAATTAATCTTGAAATCTTCTAAAGTAGCTGGATTACCGGCCGCCGTTTGAACAACAGCATTTAAATCGTTTCTCGATCTCGTGATTATGAGTTCGTGCTTAACGTTGACCACGATCTTGCGATAATCTTCGGCGAAGCCGAGGATCATGCTCAGAGGAATGCATACGTCAAAGTAGCCCTCGTTGTTGCTCAAACTCAACGCTGTCTCCTCGACGTCGAGCCATCCCGCGTTCTCCAAACTCTGATTGGGATTGATGGATATCCAACCCTTCATTCGGGTAGTCAAGCCAACATTCTTACACCTGTCTATCTCGATAGCGTTTATCTCATATCGAACTTCCTCGAATAGATGACAGATGGCGTTATTGACTAAGCTGGTATTCTCTACCACACTATTATCAGCTTTCAGGCAGAAGACAGAGATCTTGATGTTGAATGGAGATGCGGATCTCGTCGCTGTTGTTGTAAGTGCTGGCTGTGTACGGCTGGTGCGCGTGAATCTCGTAGTGCGCGACTGACTCGTCAAACGCGACGGGTGTCTGAATGTTTAGAATCTCTTCCATGCCAGTGACAGATGAATACTCACTTCAATCTTTCCCACCAACGACTCGCAAGCCTAGACTTTTCAGACATTGAATGTTTCGCCGTGTTAGCGCTTTGACTGCTCGTCGACGACTGATAGTTGGTCGAGGTTTCGAGCTCCTTATATAGCTGCTACTGTGATTGTACACTATACCCATCTTCAGACTTGCTTCATATGCAATCTGATAGTTATGACTTCCTCTCGAAAATTCGCCAAATTACCGTCCTGGTCGACTATGCGCACTTGAAAGTGATCTATGCTCTTGACAGCGATTGGAAGGTAGATTACCTGCGATGGAACTTCGATGATCTTGTATCCTGGTGGTACTGCTGGGAAGAACTCGTGTATCGTGTGGACTCTTTGACTGTTTATATAGGCACCCAATGTGATATTGCACTCGATGCGTATGCCGTTGACCTTGAGGATACGCACAGGTAGATCAGAGCTGTAAGTGACGTTTGCCTCGAGGATGCGCCTTTTGAAGCCCAGTAGCGAAGCTATGGAGTCAGCTGGACGGAAATCAATGGCGTGACTGCACTTCACGACACTGCGTAACGTATTGTTATTTGGTTTGAGACTGATCGATATACCTTTTGGAGCTAGTAACTCGTGAAGAGCTTTCTCTATGTCTTCGATCTCGTAGCTACCCGTCGCTACAGTAACTTCCTCTTCGCCCACGTAGAACTTGTTCTCACCTGTATCGATGTTCGGTATGGTATTGAAGGTGAGAAGTTCAACTAAACCGAGAACGTACGTCTCGTTCGGTGAGAGCTCGATAGGCGGAAAATACTCAGCTTCGAGTACGGAGGAGTAGCCTGACAGAATCAGAGTCAGTGATGACTGCTCCATGGATGAACTCATAATGAGGTGAATCTACTCTCGCTGGTCTTTATATAAGCTTACCCCTCTCTAGCTCGTTGCACAAAAACTTCAGACAGAGGTGACCGCAGTCAAAGGTGTCAAAGTTCTGATACCTCTCGTGATTGTAATGGATCTCATCGACGCCTAGATACAGCATTAAGTCCCGAGGTGGTTGTAGATCACCGAAACTGTCGATGTAGACGACATGGTTGCCACGTTTGCGATAGGCCACCCAGTGCGTTCCAGGTCCACTCGCGTTGTCCAGGTTAACGATCGCTGACTCACGATACTGCGGACCATCAGGCAACGAGTCACGCATGTACACTCCGCGGAAGTGAGGAATCTTCAGCAGTTTGGCGAATTTCATCAAGTCGATGTTGGAGAGTGCTCTTTGCGGCAATCTCACTTCAAGGATCTTTTTTTTCGTTTTCGTCACCATGTGAAGGCCAAGTCCGGTTTTGTATGGTTTCAAGTAGAGACCTTTACCAAGAGCCATGGCCTCCATCGTCTGGTTGTGGCGTTGACTCTCGGCCAAGTGTTTCTGAGCTGCCTTGGAATCGTTGACAGCTTTTGCTATTCCAGCAGCACCACCTGCCAAAGCACCAGTTGCACTCAAGCCGGCAAACAGAGGTATGAGAAAAGGTAAGAATCCACCTAGCTTCTTTGGGATTGGTAGAATACGTGGCACCTTGACCTTACTCTTACCCCCAGCCTGTTTGACGGCATCGCGAGCATTTTCCAGAGCAGCACGAATGGCTTTGCGTGCACTACTAGTTAGTACGGTTGACACAGATTTGATCACCTTGTTCAACGAGACAGGTGGGTTCTTCTTTTTGCGCTTGAACCCCATACCGAGTTTGGTCTTCAGCTTCATAGCGATGATTATAGTGTAGGCAGCTGCCTTCTCAGCAAGACCCGAGTCTTTGATTAGAACTCTTCGCCAGGCTTTGTCAGCTAGAACTCTGTCTGCTGCGTTCCTAGCCTCAACGTTCTCACGATTCTGCGAATAGGCAATATCGTGCTCCTTGCACGCTGCGTCCAGAGGATTGATACCCGGATCACCTCGGGCAAGGCGTTTTTTCAATTTGTTGCCGGGTCCACAGTACTGGTATCCAGGCAGAGGAAGCTCCACTGGTAAATTGTTGATGAGATTGTTCAGTAAGCCACATTCTCGTTGTCGTCGTCGCTTCTTTATGATCATTACGCTTCAGAGGTTGACTCACGACTGAGGACGCGACTATAAAAGTGGTCTATTTATAGGCTGAGGCTCAGTCGTGATCGAGACAGTGCACTGCAAACATGGATTTCAAGGAACCAACTGTCAAGCTACCGGTATTGAATTTTGACGATATAGCGCAGCAGGATGTTGGACCTAAGAAGCGACATGGTGAATTACTTCCGAGTAACGTACGAGCTGTATTCTGTGGACCATCCAACTGCGGCAAAACTAACAGTCTACTGTCACTCATCACACATCCCAACGGACTGAGATTCGAAAACATCTACATCTATTCCAAATCACTCGATCAGCAGAAATATCGTCTGCTCAGAGAACTCTTGGAATCCATAGATAAAGTGCAGTATTTTGCTATCAAAGAGCATGATGAAGTGATCTCTCCCGACAACGCATTACCCAACTCCATCATCGTATTCGATGACATAGCATGCGAGAAGCAGGACAACGTGAGAGCGTTCTTCTGCATGGGTAGACACAAGCAAGTCGATTGTTTCTATCTCTGTCAGTCTTACGCGCATATTCCCAAACATCTCGTGAGAGACAACATCAATTTGTTGGCAGCATTCAGACAAGACGATGTGAATTTGAGACACATCTACAACGATCACGTGAATACCGATATGACATATGCGCAATTCAAAGAACTGTGTTCCAACTGTTGAACAGATGACAAGTATGGATTTCTCGTGATAGATAAAGACAGACCACTCAATGTCGGACGGTACAGAAAGGGTTTCGACTGCTTTGCTATAAATACAAGACCTCTCAATCGAGTAGACAGCAGTTGAGTGTGAACTGTTGAACCATCTCCATGTCAGTAGAGTTTCGACGAGAAAAAAATGCTCTTCGTCAAGCTGCGAGAGCGAGAGAGGCGATCAGATGAAAACATAGACTACTGAAGTATGGTAAAGAGAATACCGCGAGAACTCTGGATGAAACCTTCAAGCCCATCGTCAATCCACTAGAGAAACTCATCAACGTTACGGAGAGCAGCAGCAACGATATCAAGCATGAAATCAAGCCTATGAAGCCTGAACTCGATCGTGATGAACCAATCGAGGATGACGATAAGAGCGTTTTATCGACCAGCAGCCTCGACGATAGCTATAAAGTTGACAATGATGCGACACAGATTTATAAGGAAGCCGACACATCTTTTGAAACAGCTGAAGAAGAAGATGAAGAAGTTGATCATTCAAAAAATAAAGAAGATCGTCAAAATACATTCATGCTTAAGTCAAGATATAGCAAGCATTTGGATAAAATTTATGGAGTGCGCAAGGAGAAAGGGGCATACATGATTGGGAATTCTCCGATACTATTCGATGATCTGCATGTCAAAGTGAATAATAAAAATTATACAAAAACTCAAGGATTATTGGACTTACTTATATCAAAGCATCCCAATAGACAGTTGATTACTGGCGATGACTTAAAGAATTATCGAGTTCAACCCCAATGAATCTATTCGCGTGCACAATAGTAAGAAATACAGTGAATTCATTGCCCCTCTTTTCACTGTTGTGGATAATTCGAGAAAACGAAAATCTACTTTGAAAACAGGTGGACTATTACAACGGCTACCCCCGTACAAAATCGCAAGAAGAGATACGAGAATGGATTACGTCTACTGGGATGATCCGAACGAACTCGTGGATAGACTTCGTCTATTGATGGCTGAGACAACAGCTGGCAATCCCAGTCACACCAATGAGATTCGTTCTATTATAGAAGAGTTGCACGAGGGAGGCTATATAAACTGAGCATGTACAAAGATTTTAATCATTTCCAATATGAGCGTCGACGTGTTTGGTCACACTCTGGAACAAGTCAATAGCAGACCAGGTCCTCCCGGTATCGGCTTCCAATTGACAGCAGACGGTCAGTACGATCTGCAAAATAAGAGATTGTGCAACCTTTCGGAGCCTCAGGAGTCGAGCGATGCAGTGAACCTCGACATCTTGCAACGCTCGCTTCATTCTGAAGTACGCAGTGTGTACGAGGTTGCAGCTCGCTTGAGAAAGGACCTCGGCGATGCAAAATTAGAGCTACAAATTTTCAAAGACTAGAGTGCAGAGAAAGTGAAGAAAATTGACGTGGCTATCGAGGAATTGTACAACTTACTGTTCACTGGCTCACAATCGAATATCGAGGCAAACGATGACACGGGGAATAGTAGAGGAAATTCATAAGCCAGCACGACGCAACTATCCCAGACGAAAGTTTAACGTACGAGGATTGGATGAGACTTGGCAAGCTGATCTCGTGGAGATACAACGCTATGCTCGAGTGAACAAAGGCTTCAGATACTTGCTGACCATCGTGGATGTATTCTCCAAGTCTGCGTGGGCTGTCCCAGTCAAGCGAAAATCCGGAGAAGAAGTCACTGCAGCGATGAATTTGCAGACAGATCGAGGCAAGGAGTTCTACAACAAGAGTTTCCAGAATCTCATGAAGTTCTACAACATCAATCTCTACTCCACATACAGCAATCTCAAAGCTACGATTTGTGAACGCTTCAATCGGACTCTCAAGAACAAGATGTGGATACAGTTCAGCTTACGAGGAAACTACAAGTGGCTCGACATCTTTCCCGATCTCATAGCAAAGTACAACGATACAAGCATCGAACTATCGGTATAAAACCCAACGAAGTCTTCAACCATCGAGCCCAAGTTTTGAAACGATTTCGTAAAAAGTCCGGAGTAACGAAAAAAAACATAAGTTCAAGGTTGGCGACAAAGTACGAGTGAGCAACGCCAAGCAAGTGTTCGATAAAGGATACATACCCAACTGGTCCACAGAGATATTCACAGTCAGCCACGTGATTCCTAACAATCCAGTGACTTACAGGTTGAAGGACTATCGAGACGAGCCCATAGCTGGTGGATTCTACGAACAAGAACTCTCGAAGACCAAGTATCCCGACGTATACCTCCTGGAGAAAGTCTTGAAGAGACGAGGAAATCAAGTCTATGTCAAGTGGCTGGGGTTCGACAGCACTCACAACAGCTGGACTGACAAATCATCGGTGTAAAAAAAAGGACTGAAATAAAGAATTTTTTTTTAAACTTATATGATAGTGTTATTTCTAATCCTTCGCTCTGACCTGTGAGGTACTTCCAGTTCAACGTCACTAATGAGTCTCTTACCACGAGTGGTGAGAGGCGCACGCGCGACTCGTATACCTCTCCATTTATCTCTTTTTTTTTATTTTTACAAACCAATACATAAAACAGTTTATTTTATTATTATTTTTTTTATTGAATATCACTAAATAATACAGTTTATTGAATATTAATCACTAAATTCAATGTTATTGTGATCGGTGTATTTAACAAATAACTTGTAGTGTTGGATAGACTCCTGCAGGCTCTCGAAGAAGTCTTCATTCCTATTGAGTGCATCCGACACTCGGCTGGGTAGAAACATCTGGAACTCGTTGTTGAGCTCCGCGACGACTCTCTTGCTGTACTTGGTGCGGACCTTCCTCAGCGCCGTCACCAGGAATTGCTGATTCTTCGCACACTCGGAGAACTTCTTCGTGGGCAAAAAGCCTCCATGTGCGATCTGGTTCAGCTTGGTGATGTCCATTTTTCTGAAACAAATGACTCGTTATTATCGAGATAAACACCTATCACACACACACACACACACACACACACACACACACACACACACACACACATACCTCTGATCAAACTCGTAGATGGTATTCAATGTTCCTTTCGAGATCTCTTGCTCTCTGGCTCTTCGGACGACTCAATGATGCCAGGTCCGCGGCGCTCCGCCTTATGTAGGGCTGTCCCCACCACTTCTTCGGCCGGCGGGTTCGCGCGCGCTGGCGGGTCCACGTGCGCCCCGACAAGATGCATCAGGAGCTCCTCCTCCGATATGGCGTAGTGCCCCCAGGGCAGTGTGTCCGTCTCGCCGGGGACGAGGTAGCGCTTGTTGTCGTGTGGACTCAGCGCTATCTTGCTCTCCTTCTCGCTGCGTACAACGTGAAGTCGAGAGCGGATGTTGCACTGCTGTCGTGTCTGCCTGGTGTTCTGGCGTAGGCACTCCACGTAGTCGTCGAACGTGATGGTCGTTCGGACGACGGCAGCCTTCACACCCTTGGCCTTCTTGATGACATCTTGGCCCTCGACCTTCACGCTGTACATTTTGCTGCGCAAGCCCACAAACTCCGTCATGACACGGCCGCAACACTCGTCCTTCATGAGGCCGACCACTTTCTTATTGGCACGAGGTATGCCGAACTGATTCGTCTCGGGATAGTCCGATGTATCGAAGTGGTCGATATCCTGCCTCATTTCCTCGTACATGTCTATATCCGTTACCTCGTATATGAGGCTGTCCGTGTCAGTGTACAGGAGCTTGCAACGATCACCCACTCGGTCTCGCATGTACTCGTAGTGGAAGTTGTAGACGAGCGACTTTGATAAGTCGAGCACACAGAGACCGATGTACATGGGTTTCCTCACGGTGATCTCTGTGCGTGCAAGTTCCACGGCAACGAGATTCTCCTCGCAAATGGAGCAGCTGTGAAAGTTGGGCTTGGCTACGAGTGCTTCTGCACCGTATCGCCCACCCCACTTTGTGACGAGCTTCACATCTATTCGCTTGCGCTCGTTCTCCATCGTTTTTCCATATATGGCGTTGTTGAAGAGCTTGTAGAGGAGCTTCTCGAAGTCGTTCTTAGCCTGCTTCCTCTTCTCGCTGTTCAAATCGATGTATGATCGCAGCCACGCCCTCTTGTCGAACTTCAAGACTCTGTGGATCTTCTTCAGTCGCAGCCCATGCTTGAGAGCCTGTTTGAGACTACGATAGTGGATGACGTATCTCTCCTTGTCGTGGAGAGTCGTCATCAACTTCTCTTGTCGGGTGCCTGGAGCTGGCATACGCTCGGGACACAGGGGCAGGTCCTTGTGGGCGTCGTGAAGTGCCTCAGGGTACTCGAGGTCGACCTCGAGAATGTAGCCCACGGGATGATCGTCTGGCACTTGGAAAAAGTCAGATGTCTCGACGGCGACGTTGACCCACTTGAAGCCGCCGTATGGCAGACACTCCCGCATCGCCCAACCGTAGAGATTGTTGACGTTGTAATAGACGAGATACTTGGACTCCTCTATCTCGTTGTAGGTCTCTCCCATGTATCGGTTGTTGGCCTTGGCATAACGGTTGGAGCATTGACTCACACCACCTCTTATGCCCCGTTTGACAAACAGGAGCATGTCGACGTCAGTCAGCAGCTCGAGCTTAATGTTCGTATACTTGAGCATGGCGTCCCACGTGAGGCCAGGGGTGGTGTAGTAGTGTGCGGGGTCGAGATCGTAAGCTTCGAGACAGTTGTCCCTGAAGTTCTCGAAGACGTCAGCGAGAAGGAGCATGCCTGTCTTGAGATACAGGTCCGAGTATTCTCCAAGAGTCTGGATGTCGAAGGCTTGCCACACAGCCTTGGCGTGTTCGTAGTCGTCGTCGGAGATGTGACTATCATTCAGTTTGTTGTAGAATTCCTCCTTGGTAGGTAGCTCAGTCTCTTTGAGCTTGTCGAAGCAGCTGATGTAGTCGTAGGGGAACACCCCCTTCCTCTTCAACAACTCCGTCTGATCAGTTGTGTAATCCAGCTGGAACTCCTCCTCTGCAATGCTCAGTTTCTCGAGGTAGGAGGCGAGCTTCTCCAGACTGGATGCCATGAAGCGGTAAGAGTCAATGAATCGGATGTTGAATTCCGTACCCTCGACAAACTTGGAGAAGGAGATGTATCGCTCCTTGGTCTGTGGTATGAGCGACACTCGACCCTTGAAGCAGGTTGGTATCTCCTTGATAGAGAGATGAGAGTCGTAGCCGCTGAGGTTGTGGAATATCACGGGTATGGTTCTCGAGTCGTTGCACTTATTGTGCGCTGGACCTCTGTACCTGAAACACATACACAGAACAATGTGAGGTTAGAAATAATCAATGTGATGACATAATTCAGTATACATACCTTCCCGTGAGGTGACAATGATCCTTGACCTTCGTGTCCTTAGCTGAGAATGGCTTCCGACAGACGTGGCAGACTCTAGCTCTCTCAAACTCTTCTCTCTCCGAAGCAGTGAGAGCATTCATAGGTTTGGGGTTCTTGTATATCTCTTTCAATTCTACAGTCAAAGCTTGCAGGCTCTTGACGAACCACTCGGCTGAACTTTGCGAGCCTTCGTCTATCTGCCTGTAGCACTTGTACTCGGAACGAGAATTGTCGAAACTACATCTGAGGTAGTAGCCGACACTGAATGGCTCGTTTTGCTGGTACGCACGCTTGTCGTCGACAGGTCTCAACAGGCACTCGAAGTCGGCGTAGACGACGAAAGGCACTCGCTCTCTGTGCCCAAAGTTCTTGAACTTGAGGATGTTGTCGTGTTTCGTGGGTAGTTTCACTTTGCATTGATTGACTTGTGCGCAGTCGACCTCGTGAGCCCGCAGTTTTAATTGATTATGAAAGTAATGGAGACACCTTTCACAGATATATTGTTTGTGTGTTCGATTCGACAACTGCGCACTCACTAGCCTCGACAGGTCTTTTATCAACACATAGTGGAATTTAGGCAATAGCTCGATGTCGTCATCATCGTCGTCGTTGTTGTCGTCGTCCTCGTCCACGTAGTGATCTTGCACGAAGAGAAGATTGACGTGTTTGATCTTCTTCGACGCCGTCACGTGGCACGGAGACACTTCAAATTTCTCACCCCTCTTTTTGAGTATGTACAAGTTCACCGATACGTCGTTCTGCTTCTCGAACTTGACGATATGTTTCGGCGGCACTGGGAAGTCAATACCCTCAAAGTTTAATTCTTCCGCGAATTCCTGGTACTTTGAAACTCTATCTACATGATCTGGTACTGGATGCAGCGCGGATAGCACAGCCCACTTGAAACGCTGGTTGTCGTTGTTTTTAACGTTGATGCATGCGTGCTTCGACTTGATGGGGGATGGTAGATAGATGTAGGAGCTTCCTCTCATCGGATTCAACTTGTTCACATTCACCGTCAAGTTCAGAATAGAATGCAGGGTCCAGCCGGAATCTTGCTCTTGGAATTCTTCCATGTCGCGTTCAATGGGCTGTTGGACGTTCGCGGTGAACTACTCGTTCAAGTCAGTGGTCTGATAAATCGACGCACTCTTCATGTTGAAGTACTTGATGTCCTTCATTTCCTCGTCATTCTTGACGATCACGTACTCAGCTGCCAGCACTGTATTCACTTTTACAGCATTGTGTTCACGGAGCGCGAGCTCGATCTTCGAGGCGAAGAGAGCTCTAGCGTCATCCATGAACGTGGATATGTCCAGATGTCTCATGTTCGTGATCACACCCGATCCGATACGACTCGCAAAAGCCGACTTCACTTCGTTCCAAGCTACACTTGGCTGCTGGAGGCTTCCACCACGCTTGACACTAAAGCTCATTCTATGTCGCATGGTATGCAGGAGTGCCACTGTAGACTGGTACTTCTGTCTCTCTGGCACACTTAGCCCTGGTGTCTCCAAGAGGCGCTCGAAGGTAGCCATGGTGACCCTGAAGAGTGTGTCTTCTTCGTAGGCTGTTTTTCCTCTAGGTTTTCCTAAGAGTTATTTAATCCTCGAAAAACTTTTGATACTGAAGAAATCTCGGACCCCTGGCTCCTTATATACACCTAAAAGTGCTACACGTTCGAACAGATATTGACAAAACCAGCATCGGCTTGAAAGAAATTCTGATCGACGCTCGCAGAGATCTACAGGTTAGAACAACTTATCCAGGACCTGCATGGACTCGCAGGGTCTCAGCAAGTTCTGCCGATCGAGCGAACATGCATCGACTCGCCATAACAGACGTGGTGGGGTAAGCCTCAGAGAAGGGTATAAAAGCGGTGAGAGCAGCCTAGTGAATCAGTTGCCATCGAGATGGAGTTTGTAGTAGACGTACAAGGCTTCAAGAGGCCGGTGAACGACTTTGTATTCAAGGAGGTGGCCGTGGTCCCTCTCCAGGAAGACTCTCTGCCGTCTGTCTACCTCTTCCAGGCACCATCTAGCAGGGACTACTTACCTGCCAAGTACAAGAGCTAGAATCGATGGTTGGAGTACAACTACCACGGGATACCCTGGAGCTCGGGTGACATCTACTACGACGAGGTCGCCACCACAATCCAGAACGTGCTGCAAGATGCGAGCAAGGTCTACGTCAAGGGCCGAGAGAAGAAGAAGTGGTTGATGTGAGTGACGATGACGTACAACATCTACGATCTCGAAGAAGTAGGATGTCCTTCACTGCGGAAGCTCCAGGAAGCCACGTTTACCAACACCGCCTGCTCGCATCATACATCGAACTGGGTTCCGATCTGTGCCGTGCACAACGCTATGATAATGAAACAATGGCTGCTCAGCAACCCAGGTATTGACGAGGTCGACTGTGGATGGAGCACCGAGTGTCTTGCCCTCGTCACCACTCAGAAACTATTACAATGATGTACAAAATATGATTGAATAAAGTTAAAAAAAAGACAGATAAACGGAGAGGTAAACGAGTCGCGCATGCGCCTCTCACCACTCGTCGTAAGAGACTCATTAGTGACGATAAGTTGGTAGTACCTCACAGGTGAGAGCGAAGGTGGGGGCTCTCATCATCTCTCTAAAAAAAAAAAAATTTAAAGTTGTTACTTGAGGACACGTTACAGGCGTCTAATTACTATAAGAGATCGATTAGAAAAATCCATCGTCGGCTTTGACTCAAATGGTAGAGTGTCGGACTTGCAAGTCGGAGGTTCGAGGTTCGCGCCCGACTCCCGTCACTTTTTTTTTTATTTTACAATAATAAAAACTGTAACAAAGTTACGTAAGTGGTGAAAGCATACTATCGGATTCGAGATAATTTTTTTTTATTTTATTTTTTATTTTTTTTTAAGGAAGTGATGAGAGCCCCTACCTTCTCTCTCACCTGTGAGGTACAGCCAATCAAGTTTACCTCTTCATTTGACTTCCTTTTTTTTATTGTTTTTATTTAAAAAAAATACAATTAAAATTCATTAAAATCTAATCTGCGGCGCTTGGTGCCAACCACCTGCGATGGTCGGGTGGCCTTGCGTACGCAGGGACCTTCCGGGGAGCGTTTACGAGGTGCGCGCTTCTTATCAGCAGAGGGTACCGGACAGCGCACGGGAGAATTTTCTTTCTCCTCGTCGTCACTCGACGGTACGCTTTGCTGACGAGGAGGACACACCTTCGCCAACTCTTCCATCACGAGATCGCTGTTGCTGGAGAGGTAGAGGTCGCGCTCCAGCAGAGTCCACTTCCCCGGTACCTCTTTCTTCGTCGATAGGAGGCGGGGGACTGAGTCTCCCACCAGCAGGCTCTTCTCCAGCAGGGCCTTCTCCAGAAGGGAAGCCGCCGCCACCAAGCTCGTGTCCAAGCTCGTGTCGGGCAGAGCAGAGCTGTGTGCCAGGGGAGACCACGAGAGAGGAAAGCCTTCCTCCTCCGAGCTCGTCGTAGCCATGGTCTCGTCGTTGTGTGTTAACTATGAACAAATGTCAAAATTTAATTATTGACAAAAAAAAATCTATGTAACATATTGATACTTACGGCAAATGGTGGAAGAGGTAGCTCCATCGGCCTAGCCCTCTGCAGACGAGGATCATTAAGATGGTCTAGGCCACAAGAACAAAACATTTCTCTAGCTCTTACTCTCAGGCAAGTTAGACAAATAATGACAGTTCCCCGCTCTACGACTTCTTTTTATAGGGTCAGTAGTCGAGACAGTCTAGAACTTGTATAGCGATATTGGATGCTGCAAGTACGACGAGCAGTCCCGAACCTGCATACAGGATATTGGGTACAACGAGTTTAACGAGCAGCTTCGAACCTGCATAAGCGATATCGGATATTACGAGTTCGACGAGCAGTCTCGTATACCCGTTATCTGAAAATCATCTTTCGTCATTTCAGTCATCTTTTAGCATCATTTTGTATCTCGCTATCTGTAATAGCTATGGGGGAGGTGATAAGTGGTATCAATGTGTTTTGGCCCCCTCTCTCGATTGACGTCATCAGTTTTGAATAAATTATCAATTTTTGAGGTTAGGATTCGTTTTTTGTCTATATCTCGGCAGGGAAAGCTTTTCGTGCAAAACGGACGAAATTTTGACCCCATACATGGGGGTCCGACTTCGCACTCTCCACCTAATAGTGAAAAAAATTTTCAGATTTTGAGGTTAGGATTCGTTTTTTGTCTATATCTCGTCAAGAAAGCGTTTTCGTGCAAAACGGACGAAATTTTCACCCCATACATGGGGGTCCGCAGTGTCCACCTAATAATGAAAAAAAATTTTTCAGATTTTGAGGTTAGGATTCGTTTATCTCAAACTTATACCCCCTCGGGGATTCCCCGGGATTGGGTCATCAGCCCGGTCGATAACTTGGGTTACTCGATCGGTAACTTGGGTCATCAGCCCGGGCGATAACTTGGGTTACTAGGTCGGTACGTTGGGTTAGAGATCTACCTTACCGACGGTAGATAGGTCCAAAACCGGCCTAGCCTACCTACTGGGCTTCTTCGGCCTTGCAAATCCTTCACTTGTGTCTATGTGTGTACATTTTTTTTTAATTATATCAAATTCAACGAAGGTTCCACAAGCACCTGGATATCATCTACTAAAGTTCGGGCTGACGTTTGCGAAGGTTTGCTCGTAACGGGCGGTCCTCGAAAAATGCTTTTATATACACTTCGACCAGCCTGTCGTCTCCAAATGTCGTTACATTAACTTCACCGAGCTTGTAACTCTTATCAGTCAAGTCGTTTGGGTCTCTCGGTTGGTATAAATCTATCAGCTGAATTTAGGTACACCAAATTTTTCTTAAAACGGAAAGGGTGCTCGTTGTAAATCTTTAGGTGCGCAAAAGGAAAGAGGGAAGCTCCTCATCTTCGAGAATTGCCTAATGAAGCTTCTTGCGAGGAGGCCTGGCCCTGGCTACAACAAAGCGCTTTAACTTATTATCGGCCAGCGCGGCCTTGACCGCCGCAGTGACGTTTCTGTCATCGGCCGACGGCAAGCAGCCGCATGGGCTCGTATTACCGTCGCTTATCAGTGTTGAAATTGCGCATGGCGCTGCTATGAGAGGTAGCGGGGCTGGTTACCGCGAAATGTGTGGCTGCAGGCTTCGCGAGTTTCGGGTCTTGCGAGCAAGGGTCGCTTACCGTGTAATCAGTTTCCCGAACATTTACGGACCCGTTCAGTGCAGGTTTCTGCTTATGCATGATCTAGACCGTTAGTAATTGCGATTTAGAAGCGTTGGCGCTTGTGCTTTTGCTCCAAAGCGGTGAGCTTGCACGCATCTTGACAGGCTGCTCACGCTCAATCAGCGCCGGGCTCTTGGCACCTGACGGATCGGGGGTAAAGGTGGCCGTTAGGAGGCTCAAGCCCAACGACCCCAGACTCCGATGGAACTTTTACAGAAATCTGAAAAGCGGATAAGCGATTTTAGAAAAGCCGTTAATGAAGCGGCGATAATAACTAAACAAACTGATCGCTTGCTTTAGTTTTCGAGCATCCGTCGGCGTTGAATAGTTTGCCATAGCATGCGTTTTAGCTGGATCGGTTTTTATGAGACCTTCACCAACTATATGCCCTAGTACCTGAGCCTCTTTCTTCAAGAACTGTCATTTTTTCGACTGGATTGTCATATTTGCTAATAACAGTCGGTTTAGCACGCGCCGCAAACGCTCATTGTGCTCGTCGAGCATTTCGCGAAAACCATGAGGTCATCGAGATAAATCTCGACCACATCGCCCTGCAGATCCGCCATCGCCAATGACATCGCCCTAGTAAAGGTTATAGTGGCGTTCTTGAGACCCATAGCCATCCTGTCAAACTGCAAAAACTGATTGCCGTGATTACCATCGGGCGCATAAAATGCCGTCAGGTGCGAGGAATCGGAATGCATCTCGATTTGTTAGTACCCCTGTTTCAGGTCCATCACAGTTATGTAATTAGCTGCCACAAGATGCTCGAGGATGTCGCTAGTAAACGGAAGCGGGTGGCAACTGCCCTCGGTCTCCTCGTTAAGCGCTCGATAATTGGTGAGCAATCGAAACCTCTTATTACCCTGCGCATCTACTTTCTTGGGAACAATCCAGAGCAATGAGGAGTAATTCGAGTTTGACGGTACAACGATGTTCTGGTCGTGAAGATTTGCAAACTCTCAGAGCATGTACTCTTTTATGGCAGGAGGGAAACGGAAGCGATGGTTCTGGATTGGCTTGTTAGATTTCAGCAAAATTTTGTGCTGTAACAAGCGAGTCGTAGGAAGCGGCTCGTCTTCAAGGCCGAACAAGCCCGCGTACTCATCAACAATCACGCGTATACACGCCAACCGCATAATCTCGTCGACTCGAGCGCGTCTGGCTTCGCTATCGGCCTACAGCTTTACATTTAATCGGCGGATCTCTTGGTATTTTTCGACGTGCTTATCCAAGTTTATCACGCGTCTTACTTTGGCGGAAGAGTTCGCACCGCTGTCTCCAACGCCGTCATCATCGGCGGAAGGTGAGTAACTAATGGCGATTTCCACATCCTCTAACTCTACCGTAGGAGTAGCAACCGTAATTTCCGTATCGCTGATGTTGATGCACTCTGCGTATACGCGGCCGTTGATATTTTCGCCCGTGAATTTACCAAAAAGTGAGTCGGGGTGAAGGTTCTGCAGAGAGGCTCACCTGACATTCACATCGTCGTTACGTACGCGCGCGCTTATAACCATCTTGACTCGTACGGGTATCGTCACTAGCTCGGCGGCTTCGAACGATAGTTTAACGTCGCCTAGTTAGCGACATTTGTTTGCAGCATCGACACAACCCTTGTGTGCATCGATTTAGTCCCATCCAATGATTTCGCTATTTTCTATAGGAAAATCTTTGGATACTACGTGGACATTGCAAAGCAACCCTTGCAACTGCACTACCGCCTGGCCGAACGTGTACGCAGTACCATCGGTTACACCTTGCACTTTAATGATTTTTGGCGAGTCGTTTGGGTAGCCAGAAGCTAGCTCCCCAACATTTACGACGGAGATATCAGCACCGGAATCAGTGAAAAATTTGCCCGTTCGTTTTCTTCACTACGGAAAATTTACGGAAACAATTGGAGGCTGTCTACCTGTGGTGAGGAATTTCATTTTTGACGAAAACGAGCATTGCTCCTCATCCCGCTCTTCATCTAGACGCTCGCCGCTTGAGGATCGCGACAAACGTGAATCTAGTTTTAATTTCCGGAATTATTTTTGTTATCACGATCTATGTCTTGGTTTTTTCTCTCGGCCAAGCTATCGCGACTATTTTTATTATTCCAATTTTTATTTTTCTTCTGGTTAGACTTATTGCCGTTGCTATTGCCATTATTGTTGACGTTGTCGTCCTTATTCTCGCCCTTAGCGTTGTTGGCGTTCTTTTTATTATTAGAACCGGCGTTGGCATTTTTATTGTTCGACCCATCGTTTTTATTATTGTTCGAACCGGTATTTTTATTATTTTTATTCTTTTTCTGGTAGTAGTTGGAGATCGCTCGCTCAGACGCGTGCTGGACTAGCGCAACGCATACATCGACCAAGTGCCCATGCTGGTTGCAGTAAATGCAATGAACCCGCAAATTTTCGGTCTGATCGAAACCCTTGTTTTGCCGCTGTCCGACGCTTGCGCCGACCTCCTCTGCGGTGGCTCTGCGCACCTGTGCAGCGGGTTTAGCAACTAAAGGTGTTGCATTGCCGGCATCTCGGCCGCTCTGCTTACTCTCGAATTAAGGAGGTTCTGTCAGTACACAAGTAGTCAAAACATTGTGTCACAGTTTGTGTTTGCTTAGCGTAGTGTACGTAGATCTGGCAACGCCGCACGGCGTCTTCTGCTGCGCAGTCTGCTGTAGACATGTTTACTTGTTGACTAATGCGAGAAAGCGACTTTCGAAAATGAGTGGAAAGCAGCAAAGGTTTTATTGGAAGGGCAAGCTAGTATCGGCTAAAGTCTATAAAAGACGGTGTGAGCAATCGAAAATTGCAAAAAATATTTAGCAGATGGTAAAAGAAAAATGTGCAGTCGATAACCTGAAAAATGACTCTCATTCCAAAGTTTCAAATAACATTGAAGTTCGTAGAATCATTCATGTACAAACCCTTGCAGAACAACTAATCTGCAAGAAATCTGATTTAGTTTTATCTTTAACGGACATTTTTAGGAGAAGCGAGTTGGATTGGCTTTAATATTTTATGTCAAATGTCGTACATGCACAGTGATTTCAAGTGTGTGTACCGATAAACAACATGATGTTGCTGGCCAAAATTTACATTTTGACACAAACACGAAAGCTCTAATAAATACGTGTGTTTTAAAAATACATCTATGTACAAATCTATTGAAAAATAAATAGTTTTTTTATGTATTATTGCATTATTTTAGGTACACTGAATGGAGGAATGGGCAACACACACTTAAACAAGTTCCTGTCTGGTTTAAACATACCAGAATTCAATTAGAGCACTTTTAAAACACATGGAAAAGAAGTTGGCAAAATTTTAGAGGAAATGGTTCAAAAAAGTTGTTAGAGAGCAACTGCAAATAAAAGAGAAATGACCATGAATAATGTTGGCACGATACAACGCTAGTTGTAAGTGCTAATGAGTGAATAGTTTGCAGCTTATATTTAAAAGTGATAAAGTTACAATTTTTTTTGCTTCCTTCTCGAGGAAGCTTTGTAATAGTAAAATTTTAAGTTTTGTCAAAACTTATAGAAAATACTTTTTGGTGTGTTAGAAGTTGAAATCAAGTGTTTTTAGAAAATGACCACATGGATGTGTGTGTGTGTATACCGTAATATTTATGGAACTACTTCGTCAAAAATAATAAAATTTGACGTGCATATATATATTTGGATTCTGAATTCAGGAAAAAAAGTTATTTTTCATTTTCTTAACTATTTTTTATGGCCATTTTTTGATTTTTGAAAATTGCTATTTTGCGTTTTTTTCAATCATCTCATTGTTAAAAATAATTTAGCTAAAATGCATTTGAAAGAAAATAAAATTATTATTCCACTTGAGATTTTAGGAAAAAAATATATTTTTTGTGTTTTGGCTAAGTTTATTGGACAGCTTTTAAATCCCTATGGTTCGTAAGGATTTAATTTTTTTTTTTTTGAAAATTTTTTGATTCCTATATCTCTGAAACAATGTGGTCATATGCTCCAAAATTTTATTTGGTAATTCACCAAAAAAAGCTATCCGCTGCTGAAATTTTAAACGATTTCGTCGAGCGTTTTTTTAGTAAAACGCTAAAATATAAAAATCGTTTTCTCGAAAATTGCGCGAGCGACCTATCTAACGAATAAGCCTGTTGTTTTATGATGGTTAGGTTGGTTAGGAACGCATGTAAACATGCGTGAATTTCTGTGTACATTAGCAGGCTAATATACTGTATATTAAAACAATATTTGATTTATTAGACCTATAAATTTAGTTGGAGGAAGCTACGTGCCAATGAATTAGCAGCGATTTTTTTTTTTTTTTTTGAGCAAGTGTTGCTTTTTATATTGCAATCGTATACATAATGAATGAACATTCAATCTATTGAGTATGCATGAATGATATGCAACAATCGATGAACTTTGTAATGTAATTTCTAAGATGTAGTATTTATAATAAGGATAACTCAAACATGACTAAATGTTTAAAACAATTGTAAATTTGAATCATCAACATGGATGGAAAAATGAATTTGATAAAATGATTATAACAAGTATTTTAATTTCATATTTTTAGGTAACACCTGCAAAATACCTTCATTTTTCCAGATCTTCCCATCTTCATCGAATCTGTTTCTGTTAGTGCTGAACAACGTGTAAGTATAGCTGGATTAATTGACATAGGTTGGTTCACCAGAGGTACCGGTAGATTCTATAACAGTTTCTCCGGCTCAGAGATTGTGGTTTTTGTCAGCTTCCTTTACAATCTCAATCATGAGATTGTAAAGCAAGCTGACAAAAACTACACCAGTAAAGGTGTTGTCAGTGCTTTATATGAACTACAAAAAAGCCACAAAGAACTCAAAACTCCAGCGATACAGTATTTGCAAAAATGCTTTAATTATTGCATTTCTCAAAATGTTGGTGATAGTAATGCTGTAGCTAATGCGATTAAGTATAGCTGGATTAATTGACATAGGTTGGTTCACCAGAGGTACCGGTAGATCCTATAACAGTTTCTCCGGCTCAGAGATTGTGGTTTTTGTCAGCTTCCTTTACAATCTCAATCAAATTTTTCCTGTTATAAACTTGTTTTTATTAACCCAAAAATACTTCACAAATATTAAAAATACCTTGAACTTTACACTTGTTAGTATGTGATTTCTAACCCTACTTTGCACATTACTGATGATAGCAGACGACGCGAGAAGACTAGAGAGAGAGAGACAGAGAGAGAGAGAGAGCGCATGAGAGCGAGCGGGGTGACGCAAGAGAGGCTAGGTGCGTTTGACTGCGTGCGACGGTGCCAAATGACTGTTGGAAAAAAATTGGGATATATTTTTATGATAATTCATTTTTTAAGACTCTTAGAACCCATGATCGATCATTTTTAACGTTAAAATCTATACTTAATTTGTTTTTCAATCTATACAAAAATTTTTAAGAGCATCGTAATATTTGTTTGTTTTATATCGCGAAAAGGAAGTGACTCCCCATAAGACTCAATGCTAAAATTCAAAATATTGAAAGATGTTTTTCTCACTTCAGAGCCCATGAATTCACAAAAAATTTAAACAATAGCATCATTAGGCAATTATCAATAAACAGGTAAATTTTTATCCATTATCGATTGAACCTCCTCAAATAGCCGCGGTGATTGCTGCGCTAAAATTCTTCGGGAACCTGCAACGGACCTAGGGGTCCAGCGGAGCTTTCAAGACGGACAAAAATTGGTCCAGCACTTTGACTCTTGCTTGACCTGGTGGAACGGCAAGTTAACAGCACTATCCATCCCATCCGCCCAGCCTGCAGCGTTTCCATACATGGGGAAATCGCGTTGCGGGGGCCCTGGGGCCCATTTGCGTCCGTTTCCGGCGTTCAATGGGTCGGGGTCCGGATCGTCGTCCGGGGGATATCGGCCGCCGCCTCCTGGCCATCTCCAGGACCCAAAACGCTTCAAGCATAATGGCTGGCTGCTGCTGGACGACTCGTGCGTGTCAGCGACTGGTCCGCGCCGACGACTGCTTTGCGAGAAGGATGCTAAGATGAGCTGCTCGTTCGCGTCATCGACTGGTCCGCACCGACGGCTATGCTCCAGGTTGGCCCTGACGGGCTTCGTTAGCTAAGATCAATTTCTGCGATGGTCAGATATTGCTGCGCTAGATCCCGCAAGGGATGCCAGATGTCACAGATGATCGGGAATGCTGAAAGGTTGCTCTAGGAGCACAAGTGAACAAGGCGGGGGGTCCAGTAACGGAGTTTATTGGGCTGTCAACAAGAGCTCTCATCTCGTTCGTGATCGCCGGTGAACTGCACGCTCTACCATCGACGCGATTCGTCGGCAGCGAGCGGTCGCGCGTGCAAAGGTGCATACGCTGCATCTTTTGCCGTGCGAACTTTAGGCAGCGGTGTTTTCTGTTGACGATGCGTTCTGTTCTGGAATAATGTTTTTGTAACACAAATGATTATTGCGTTTTTCGTACCTATTAATCGCGACTAAAATAACTTCGCGTGCGTTTAAGCGCATTTTCCGCCCCCTGTATCTCAAAATAGTAATCGACACGCGTGCGGAGATTGATTCTACACTCGTGTGATTGTCACCCTCGCTTTGCTCTGGCGACAAACCTCACACTCGCGTAGAATCAACTTTTGCGCACTTGTATCGACATATACTATTAACCTAGAATTAGAGGCAAAAGTAGTCATTTTCTGACTAGCGGGCGAAAAAATGCAGCAGTGGGTGTAAAAGTACTTTTTCGCCCGCTGATTTCGAGTAGCGGGTCCGCTACTCAATTTATCAGCAAATCTTTTATAAACGTGAAAATCAGTACATGCGTTACAAAAACTATGGTGTGCACCAAGGGTTAAGCAGGCTTTTTCATCTTGTGCGGGTATTGCAGTACTTGTCTGCGGCTCGTAAACCGTCTTACCTTTGGCTCGGGCCACTCGCCTTGACTCGTACTGCAATCTCCATACTCGGTCTGAAAAGGCCTATATGCTCTTAGTACACAATATACTATTTTTGACCTATTTTAAAAAAGTGTTGATTTTGATATATTTGCATTATTTGTTTATTATTAACAAAAAAATTAAATTTTACTTTTCTATAATATTCGAACAAAAGCGTAGTTACCACATCAAAAAATAGTCACATCAGCCCTACTTAACACACCAAAAAACACGAAGTATGTCCACGCTTCACAAAAAATATGGTGTGTACCACAAGCTAAGTGGGCTTTTATACCTTGTGTGGTTTCAAGACTCGTCTTTTACTCGAAGACGCACTTGTTTTCGGCTCGTGCTACTTAGCGGGTAAGGGTGAAAATCTGGAAAAATAAAAATTAGAATGGGTAGATATTAGAAATTCAAAATTTATAAAACAAAAATGATGAATTGAAATATTACGAAAGGTGATATTTGTGATTAAAATATTGTGAAAGTGGTATTTTTAGGAATTTCCAAATTTAGGTTTTCAAAATTGTACTTCTTTCATCTTCGCTAGAAATAGCTTTCCCCTCTAGTTGCATGACATATTATTTTATAAAAAAAAAAACATGTTTTGTAAGATAATATCTAACGATATAAAATTCATATTCTTTACAGACAGGAAAACACTTTCACCGAACATCTCTTCTGATAAAAGCCTTCAATCATAAATTTCGTTTGGATCTGGAATTGAATACGTAAGTAAAAATATTAAAATTCTAAAATTGAATTTTTTTATAAAATCTTTTCAATTATACTAGAATATGTAAGTGCGCTTTGATACTCCTTATTATGTATTCGAATTATTTATTTATATATTTTCAGAAAGATTTAAAAATTTTCCTCCTGCTGAGCATTAAAACTTTTAAGTGTTTGTAAGTAATGTAATAGAATTTTGGTCTTTTAAATCTAATGAAATATGGCAACCAGTCATGTTTACTTACAAGGAAAGGTACCCAACCCGAACTCACCGATTTTGATGATTTTCATATATGTTGTAGAACATAAAAAAATAAGAGACACGTATTTTTTTTATCGGCTAATTTTCACTTTTAAGGGGTAAAAACCTCCCCTAAAGTTAACCCCCAAAAAGCGTTTTTTTTAAATATCTCGGCTTAAAATTAATATTTTTCAATGAAACAAATTGGAGGTTATTTCTTACAAAAAGAGCAAGTATTTCATGGTGATTTGAAGAGTAAGGGTAGCATCCCCTATTTTTAGGGGTTGAAAACATATATTTTTTGGCATAATTTTATAATAAAAATGTTTAAACCGACTAAAAAAAATTGGAAAAAATGTTTAAACATCCTTAATAACAAAATTTAGTTGACGTCTTTCGGTGTTTTCATAAATATTACCCCTAAGGGGGTAAACCACCCCTAACACAAAATAACTGTAAATATGTAATTCAATACATAATATATCGTAGAAAGTTTGTATATAGAGGTTTTCGAGGTCGCTGATTACAAATCTGTTATCAGATTTTGAAAATTCAAAATGGCGGATCCAATATGGTGGACGGAAATATCGAAAAAAAATTTTAACTTTCACAAAAACTTGTTTACAAATGTGTGATATTTGTAGCCTGTACATGTGAACTAAAGAACCTTAAACCCTAAACCCATAAAGAACAAATAGGCTAAATGGTTGTGCATTTTAACCAAACGACTCCAAACCCCTAACCTCCAGACAAGCCGAAGGCCTATCCTTTACCGTAGACACGAGTATAGACATATTACCGATATTTTATTCTATCATTTTGTATGTAACAAATAACGTCTCGTTTTATGTTTCAATCAAAGATTATTTATTTTTCTGCTTTTATAAATTAGCATAATTTCAAAAGTAATTTCATAAATTATAAAGTATTTCATAAATTGCATAAATATAATTTTATAAATTCAAAAAGTCCACACTTTTTTGCAAATGAAAAAACATAGGTTAATAAAATTAGTTTATCAAACTCTTTTGCGTTTTGTAATAAAATTTAATGTTGTCAAACTTGGGAGTTTTTCATTGTTACAATTATTTCGTAAGCCAAACGTTTTTTAGATGAATTCTCGAAGTAATGATTATTGTATCTATAGTAAAATATTTACAGTCTGGAATTCCATAATAATACTATTTGATACGATTTAATGAATTTATCAAAAAATCTAAATTTAATAATAAATATTATTCTAATTATTATTATTATTTTTCATTATCATTGCTATTATCAGTATTACTGTTATTATTGCTATTGCAATTATGCTTATTCTTCTTATTATTATTATTATTATATTACTATGATAATTTTTGTTATTGGTAAAAATACATAAAAGAATATTAATACTCGAACTTCATTTGCAATTAAAGAACACGTTGTTATTGAAAGGGAATTTTATATGCATTCATTAGTTTAATGAATGTTATCGTACATTCAATGATAATTCCACAGATAAATGTCTTTCACTCATAAAAGTTGTTGACAATATGTGCGAATCAGTATGTTCTTTTTTTAGATTGTTTTCATCGAGTGTTTACCTCAGCTGCCTGTGTTATTTTTTAGGCAGTGAGTGAGTTTTGTGGGTATTCTAGTTCGATGCCGGAAAGTACGAATAGTACATCTTTTTGTTTGTCAGTGGTATCATACAGTTGTAGAAAATTTTCTTTAGTGATTTTATATAGATTTACATTATTCAATTTCAAAGTGAATAAAAGTTGAATAAAACCAAAAATAGAGTTTTCCGAACATCACAAAGTGGAACGAGAATTCTTCTCCAATGCATAAATTAATGATTTGATTCAATTTACATTCACTCGTTTTATTCTGGTAGAAATGTAGCAGTCGTGCCTTACATGCAAAAACACAGCTTGTATAAATTTTACCGCTTGTTTTCATTTTAGATTGAAAAATGAAAATTAATCCGTTAAACGTTCTAAACTTATTATTAGCATACTTTCAAGCGTTAAACATACCAGATAGTGTCACGAATTATCACGAAACAGAGTTGGCCGAAAAAATAAAAGAAATTTTAATAGATGCAACACATGATTTCAACGATGTAGAAATGATTACTGATGACTCTTTGGATTTTCAAGAAGAGTATAAAGACCATAATGTGGAAATAATTGAAGATGAAGTGCAACATCATTTTTCTGATCCGGATATAGCACCAACAAATCAATGTACAGCAGATAATGAAGAACTAGATTTTGAATACAAAAAAAGAGCTATAGAATTTTGGAGAAGTAGCAAAACGAAGCAAAATTTAAGTCTCAAAACAGTGCAAAACAGATTCAAAAAGGTATCATCTATTAGTCAGCTACGTCGTTGGGCTCATTCAATTAATAAAGGTGGCACGTATAGAGAAAAAGTAGCACAAATTTGTCAGTATACCCTGGATAATTTTCAAGCAGCTCTCGACAGTGGTTCAATTATCCATGATGAAGATATAATTCGATGGGCCTTACAAGCTAAAAAAGAAATTGGTTTTGATGATATTAGATTCAAAGCTTCTAAACATTGGTTACTCAAATTTAAGCAAGCACACCGAATAGTTTCTAGGAAAATAAATAAGTTCATAACAAGAAAAACACTAGAAAGTAGTGCAGAACTTACGGCTAAAGCTGAAGCATTTATCGATGACGTTAAATCGTGTATACCAAGGATTGGACTCGAAAATTTGTATAATACAGATCAGAGCGGATTTCAGCTAGAAATGCATTCTGGAAGAACATTAGCAGTAGAAGGAGAAATGCAAGTGCAATGTCTGGTACAGTCAATTTCAGCAACAACGCATAGTTATACTATACAGCCACTAATATCAGCTACTGGACAACTGTTGTCACCGCTATTTCTTGTTTTAAAGGAACCAAGTGGCAAGTTTGGCCCTATTGTAGAACAAAACATATTTAGACCAGAAAACGTGTACGTGGAAGCATCCAAATCTGGAAAATTAACAACAAGTAAGGGAACTAATAACAATTTTTACATTGTAATATCGTTGATCAGTTAATTAGTAAGTCGTTTAATTGCAGATCACTTCAAAATCTGGTTGGAAAAAATATTTTATCCCTATGTAGGCCATCACTCAATACTATTACTTGATTCTTGGAGTGGTCATTGTGACAAAGTTATAGAAGAAACAATGCCACAAAATAAAATTATTAACATAAAAAAATTCCAACTGGAACCACAGGAAAAATACAACCACTTGATGTCTATGGATTCCGTATTTGGAAAAACTTTGTCCGAACATTTTCTGATAATGTAATGTTAATGGATCATGATATGAATTTACGTGAGAAATAATATAATTAAACTTCAATCATTGGTTCCCAACCAACTGTCTTCACCGAGATATATAGATTTGTTTAAATATTCCTGGTATAAAAGCGGTTACGTCAATGAAAAACCAGATAAATTTGATAATCCTATAGATTTCAGTTTTGGAAAGTCTTGTGCAACACATTGTGAAATAGAAGGGTGCACAAACATTGCAATTGTACGATGTGGTTGGTGCAAAAAAGCATTGTGCTTTAAACACTTTCATGAGGACTACCATTATTGTAAAAACATCGTAAAATAATATATTTTATGCTCAATACAAAAAATGCACTATGGCAAAAGATAAAAGATTGTAGATTATTATTATACTCTAATATTTATAACAGGGTGCTGGGTGCAGTGTTCGGTTCCCAGCTCCGCTATAATCAAGGTCCGTAGACCTCGTTCCTCTCGAGAAAGAGAGTCGTCGGGATAGCACCTAGTGCCGAATAAGTTCCGGCCAGGCCAGTTATGCTGCGATCTCGTACATATACAAGACGCAAGCCCGCGGAGGCGGCTGGGTCGGTGATGGAGCGAGATACAAGTGTACGCGTAGGAACACGCAAAATAACGACTACCGAGATTGTTGAGGGACAGTCACATCGTTTATTGATAAGCTATATACAGGGCTTGCATGCGAGCAAGCGAGGTCGCAGGTACGAGGGAGGATAAGGAGAGCCCTGGCGAGTGTAGCGTGAGAGAGAGAGAGAGAGAGAGAGAGAGAGAGAGAGAGCTGGCACTTACAGTTAGCCGGTATCGCCCTAATGTTGCTGTCAGCAGTCGGAACCCCGTCGGTGCATTTCTGGATGCGGTAGCGAGACGCAACGTCGTATACGCACGCACACTCATACACTTCGACTTTCACTCTCTTAGCAGCTATCTCCCGAGAGTACTGAGCGTCTCGCGAGGAGTCGGTTCAAAGGTCGGATCGTATCTGGCGGCACGCGTCTCAGTCGCGTGTCGCCGAATTTTCTCTCTCTCTCCCCCTCTCTCCGCCTCTCTCGTATCGTCCAGCGGCTCTCCCCGCCTTGCCAGCGCTGGTACCTGTAACAGTGTGGATTTAGTACAAGTTTTTCTTCTCGCGGCATGCTGAGCTTATGACGTGCTAATATCGCCCGTCATACACCCCCCCTCCAGAAGCTGGGTAACCGCCAGGTGTACCAGCTCTCACTCTATAAAACTCGCCAACATGCAATAAAAAGGTTAGTAAGGAAGGGTAAATAAATCAACATTGAGAGACGGAAAAATTTTTGAAGAGGCTTATTTATTGAAGGAAACTGTATTTAGAGAGAATGAGAAGAAAAAAAAAAGAATAAATAAATGAGGGAGTAGGAGAGAAAGGAAAAAAAAATATATATATGTAGAAGAAAAGAGGGAAGAGAGAAAAAAAAATTTTGAAGAGCCTTAGGAAGTTTATGAGGGTCTTTTGGACCGAGTACGACGAGGGGACAGGACAGGAGGAGTCTCTCGCTTGTTCACGGAACCTTTTGGGCGACCTCGCTTTTTCATGGGTACTACTAACGGGGTTACCTCCTCATTCTCGATACTAGGAGGTGGTTCGCTAGTTTTCTTTCCGCGCGTGACTCTAGTTATCGCACGGTTAACAACGATGCGCGTCTTCCGCGGTCTACCTCGCTTACGTGGCGCTTCCACGTTTACAGACGTATTAGTCGAAGCCGGGGCAGCATCTTGTGGATTCGCAGTCGTCGTTGCGGTGTCTGTTGGTTCTTCGTCGCTCGATGGGTCTTCGTCGTCCTCATATTTCTTCAAATCGACTACATGTATCTTTTCGAACTTGTCACCTTTGTCGTTCCCGAGGGCGTACACATCTTGTCCAATTTTGGCCGTAATTCTGAATGGGCCAGCAAACTTCGGCGCGAGCTTCGCATTTATGCCTAATAGAGCGGACGAAAGAATGCGATTACGCTTCCAGACTAGGTCACCGACCTGATACTCGGTTTGTCTGCGTCTCGCGTTATAGTAAGTTGCTTGTTTTTCAGAAGCTCTCTGTGCGTGTCTCGCTGTACGGACTTGCAGATCCAACAAACGTTGCATTCTATCTTCCCAGTCCTTGATGGCTTGTTCTTCTGCCTCTTCTTTCTTGAGAATCTCTTCTGCTCGGCGGCTGTTGTGGGGTGGCTCTAAGTGCCGTCCAAAATTTAGAAAGGCCGGACTAACACCTGTGGTCTCTTGGATAGCCGTGTTGTATGCAAACATTAGTTGGGGAATGTGTTTATCCCAGAACCTGTGTTCACCTTCGATAAACGTCGTAATCATTGTCTTGAAAGTGCGATTGACACGTTCTACCGGGTTGGCTTGAGCGTGATACGGTGGGATAGTTCGATGTTGTATCCTCAGTTCTTTAAGAAATTGGGCTAAGACCTTGTTTCGAAATTCCGTCCCGTTGTCAGATAAAAATGCCTCGGGCACTCCGAAGCGTAGAATAACACGTTCATTTAGGTTTTTCCGGATTGTTTTTCCATCCGCCTTGCGAATTGGGATGACTTCGATCCACTTCGTGAAAACATCTAAGAAGATGAGGATGTATTGGTAACCTTGAGTCGACCGGGGGAACGGACCCATAATGTCAGCGGCGACAATTTCCCAGGGTTCAGGGACTCTTCTCTGACCCATTAACCCAGCGGGTAACGCTTGTTCTACCTTGCACTGCTGGCAGACCGTGCAAGTACGAACGAAGTTACTTACATCTCTATACATTCCTTTCCAGTAGAAGTATCGTGCGATTCGCTCGTAAGTCTTGCGGCGGCCCAAGTGACCAGCTGTGGGCTCGCAGTGCGATTCCCGCATCGCTTCTACGGTCTTCTCTGGTGGCAAAACCATTTTCCATTCGTCCTGTTCGTCTAGGATATCGTCTAAGAGAGGATCAGGACGTAGGTGATACAGTCTGCCCTCCGAAATCTTCCAGTTTGGATGATCGGTTGGGTTTTCCCTTACCTTGGCACACATGTCAGTATACCATGGGTCGTCTGTAAATTTTCCTCCTATACCGAGGGTGGCTAAGGGCGTATTCTCGTCTTCATCCTCGTACATTCGGGATAAGGCGTCTGGTACGCAATGTAATGAGCCCTTTCGATGGATAATCTCGAAATCATAGGCTTGCAATTCGAGAGCCCACCTAGCTAAGCGACCGTTGGGGTTACGCATATTACACAGCCACTTCAGACTACTGTGGTCGGTAATAACTTGGAAGTGATAACCCTCAACATAGGCTCTAAATTTGCGTATCGCCCACAATACAGCCAAACATTCGCGTTCAGTGACAGAGTAATTTCTCTCGGCTTTTGACAGGGTGCGGCTCGCAAAGTTTAACACGCGTTCTTCGCCATCATGGACTTGAGTCAACACTGTACCCAGGCCGGTGTCACTGGCATCCGTCTGAATCGTGAAAGTTTCGTCGAATGATGGACTATGTAGGATTGGAGCCGAAGCTATCAGCGTTTTAATTTGTAGGAACGCTTCTTGCTGCGATTCGCCCCAGTTATATCTCACGTCTTTCCTGGTTAACTGAGTGAGAGGATCGGCGAGTGTCGCAAAATTGTCCAGGAATTTCCTGTACCAAGAGACCATCCCTAGGAACCTGCGGAGTTGTTTTAGATTCTTGGGGGCCGGGTAGTCTAAAATTGGAGCAACCTTATCCGGATCGGGACGGAAGCCGTCTCGATTTACCATCACCCCAAGGTACTTAACCTCGCTGCAACAGAATTTGCTTTTCTCCCAATTAATCGTGAGTCCAGCATCGCTGATCCGCTTGAGTACGACTTCTAACCAATGTAAATGGTCTTCGAACGTGTCGGTAGTGATAATAATATCATCCAGGTACGAAAAAGCATGAGGTTCCAACTCAGGCCCGATAATCTTATCGCTAAGCTGTTGGAACGTCGCAGGGCCACCAACCACGCCATAAGGAAGCCGGGTGAACTCAAAAAGTCCGAGTCCGGGCACCGTAAATGCCGTGAGGTGCATGTCTTCCTCCTTCATGGGGATCTGGTGGTAGGCACTACTCAAGTCGATCGTCGAGATGTAACGAGCATTCTGCAATTTGCTAAGGATGGAGTCCATGAATGGAAGCGGATACGCACTGGCCTTGGAAACGGCGTTGAGTTTACGGTAGTCTATGCAAAACCGGTAGGATCCATTGGCTTTTCGCACCATGACTACGGGGCTCGACCATTCACTGTTCGACCGTCGAATTATTCCTGCTTCTAGCATTTCCAACACTTGCTTATGCATCTCCTCCTCAATCTTCTTCGACACGGGGTAGTACCTCTGCTTGATAGGCCGAGCGGAATCAATGGCGTGCATGATCAAGGAAGTGCAGCCAAGTGGTTGTTCGTTCTCTGGTAGCCACCTATCCAGCAGTTCGTTTAAATGGTTACGCTGCCGCGGCGTAACATCAACTAGGCCAACGGCCGCCAGGGCATTACCCTCGCAGTCAGTGAGACTAGATAACTCCAGAGGGATAGTCTCCGACGTGCCCTCAATCTCTAGGACATTCTGACGAGGTCTAAGCGTGGCGCCAAATGCACGGATGAACTAACTATAAATATTGGATCACTTGATTCTTTAAAATCTTCTGCAGTGTAGTCTCCGCGAAGTCGTGTGGCTAACCTACTTACATTTTCTAGCCTTGAATTACTTCGAATAAGATCTAGTTCGATTAATCTATTTTGTAATTCCAATGGCGACAGGGAAAGCGCCCAGTTTTCTATTTGTAAATCTAGTTCTTCTTGAAAAAGCGCCATCCTCTGAAAAATTATTTTGGTTTGCTATAACGAAAGGGTAAAGAGAGAAGAAAAAAAAAAATAATTCACGCGGTTCTGACTCACTGTATTTCCAACAAACAAGAGAAACAAGTGAGCGCTCGTCAGATAAGTAAGCTTTGTTCTCCTTAAATTTTATAAGCGTTTGTAAAAAAAAAATAATCAAGTCGAATTTATTTCCGCGTGTCGCTCTCAAACAATACCTCTGCCTCCAATATTTAATTAGTATTGTGAGGGTCCGATTAATAAAGAAAAGTTTGATTTCACCAGGAGGTAACAAATTGACAATAAGGGGAAAAGTAATTCAAACAGATGTAGTCACTTACAAGGAAAGGTACCCAACCCGAACTCACCGATTTTGATGATTTTCATATATGTTGTAGAACATAAAAAAATAAGAGACACGTATTTTTTTTATCGGCTAATTTTCACTTTTAAGGGGTAAAAACCTCCCCTAAAGTTAACCCCCAAAAAGCGTTTTTTTTAAATATCTCGGCTTAAAATTAATATTTTTCAATGAAACAAATTGGAGGTTATTTCTTACAAAAAGAGCAAGTATTTCATGGTGATTTGAAGAGTAAGGGTAGCATCCCCTATTTTTAGGGGTTGAAAACATATATTTTTTGGCATAATTTTATAATAAAAATGTTTACACCGACTAAAAAAAATTGGAAAAAATGTTTAAACATCCTTAATAACAAAATTTAGTTGACGTCTTTCGGTGTTTTCATAAATATTATCCCTAAGGGGGTAAACCACCCCTAACACAAAATAACTGTAAATATGTAATTCAATACATAATATTTCGTAGAAAATTTGTATATAGAGGTTTTCGAGGTCGCTGATTACAAATCTGTTATCAGATTTTGAAAATTCAAAATGGCGGAACCAATATGGCGGACGGAAATATCGAAAAAAAATTTTATATAATAAAAAAGTTTTAAACGACTAAAAAAATTGGAAAAAATTTGTAAACATCTATAATAAACAAATTAAGTTTTTCGATTTTTTCATAGATACTACCCTTTAGGGGGTAAACCACCCCTAACACAAAATAACTATAAGTATACTTCAATCCATAATATTTTGTAGAAGGTTTGTATATAAGGGTTTTCGAGATCGCTCTTTGCAAATCTTATATCAGATTTTGAAAATTCAAAATGGCGGAACCAATGTGGTGGACGAAAATGTCGAAAAAAAATTTTAACTTTCATAAAAACTTGTTATAAATGTGTGATCTTTGTAGCCTGTACATGTGAACTAAAGAGCCTTAAACCCTAAACCCCTAAAGAACAAATAGGCTAAAGGGTTGTGCTTTTTAACCAAACCACCTCAAATTCCTAAATTTGTAAACAAGAAAATTCTGTGTGTGAAGCAGTTTTATAATTTCCGTAGAAATTGTTATCAGAATGTTATTGAAATTCCTTTATTGTAAATTCAACTTATATTGTATTTTTGTTTATAATATTAGAGTATAATAATAATCTACAATCTTTTATCTTTTGCCATAGCGCATTTTTTGTATTGAGCATAAAATATATTATTTTACGATGTTTTTACAATAATGGTAGTCCTCATAAAAGTGTTTAAAGCACAATGCTTTTTTGCACCAACCACATCGTACAATTGCAATGTTTGTGCACCCTTCTATTTCACAATGTGTTGCACAAGACTTTCCAAAACTGAAATCTATAGGATTATCAAATTTATCTGGTTTTTCATTGACGTAACCGCTTTTATACCAGGAATATTTAAACAAATCTATATATCTCGGTGAAGACAGTTGGTTGTGAACCAATGATTGAAGTTTAATTATATTATTTCTCACGTAAATTCATATCATGATCCATTAACATTACATTATCAGAAAATGTTCGGACAAAGTTTTTCCAAATACGGAATCCATAGACATCAAGTGGTTGTATTTTTCCTGTGGTTCCAGTTGGAATTTTTTTATGTTAATAATTTTATTTTGTGGCATTGTTTCTTCTATAACTTTGTCACAATGACCACTCCAAGAATCAAGTAATAGTATTGAGTGATGGCCTACATAGGGATAAAATATTTTTTCCAACCAGATTTTGAAGTGATCTGCAATTAAACGACTTACTAATTAACTGATCAACGATATTACAATGTAAAAATTGTTATTAGTTCCCTTACTTGTTGTTAATTTTCCAGATTTGGATGCTTCCACGTACACGTTTTCTGGTCTAAATATGTTTTGTTCTACAATAGGGCCAAACTTGCCACTTGGTTCCTTTAAAACAAGAAATAGCGGTGACAACAGTTGTCCAGTAGCTGATATTAGTGGCTGTATAGTATAACTATGCGTTGTTGCTGAAATTGACTGTACCAGACATTGCACTTGCTTTTCTCCTTCTACTGCTAATGTTCTTCCAGAATGCATTTCTAGCTGAAATCCGCTCTGATCTGTATTATACAAATTTTCGAGTCCAATCCTTGGTATACACGATTTAACGTCATCGATAAATGCTTCAGCTTTAGCCGTAAGTTCTGCACTACTTTCTAGTGTTTTTCTTGTTATGAACTTATTTATTTTCCTAGAAACTATTCGGTGTGCTTGCTTAAATTTGAGTAACCAATGTTTAGAAGCTTTGAATCTAATATCATCAAAACCAATTTCTTTTTTAGCTTGTAAGGCCCATCGAATTATATCTTCATCATGGATAATTGAACCACTGTCGAGAGCTGCTTGAAAATTATCCAGGGTATACTGACAAATTTGTGCTACTTTTTCTCTATACGTGCCACCTTTATTAATTGAATGAGCCCAACGACGTAGCTGACTAATAGATGATACCTTTTTGAATCTGTTTTGCACTGTTTTGAGACTTAAATTTTGCTTCGTTTTGCTACTTCTCCAAAATTCTATAGCTCTTTTTTTGTATTCAAAATCTAGTTCTTCATTATCTGCTGTACATTGATTTGTTGGTGCTATATCCGGATCAGAAAAATGATGTTGCACTTCATCTTCAATTATTTCCACATTATGGTCTTTATACTCTTCTTGAAAATCCAGAGTCATCAGTAATCATTTCTACATCGTTGAAATCATGTGTTGCATCTATTAAAATTTCTTTTATTTTTTCGGCCAACTCTGTTTCGTGATAATTCGTGACACTATCTGGTATGTTTAACGCTTGAAAGTATGCTAATAATAAGTTTAGAACGTTTAACGGATTAATTTTCATTTTTCAATCTAAAATGAAAACAAGCGGTAAAATTTATACAAGCTGTGTTTTTGCATGTAAGGCACGACTGCTACATTTCTACCAGAATAAAACGAGTGAATGTAAATTGAATCAAATCATTAATTTATGCATTGGAGAAGAATTCTCGTTCCACTTTGTGATGTTCGGAAAACTCTATTTTTGGTTTTATTCAACTTTTATTCACTTTGAAATTGAATAATGTAAATCTATATAAAATCACTAAAGAAAATTTTCTACAACTGTATGATACCACTGACAAACAAAAAGACGTACTATTCGTACTTTCCGGCATCGAACTAGAATACCCACAAAACTCACTCACTGCCTAAAAAATAACACAGGCAGCTGAGGTAAACACTCGATGAAAACAATCTAAAAAAAGAACATACTGATTCGCACATATTGTCAACAACTTTTATGAGTGAAAGACATTTATCTGTGGAATTATCATTGAATGTACGATAACATTCATTAAACTAATGAATGCATATAAAATTCCCTTTCAATAACAACGTGTTCTTTAATTGCAAATGAAGTTCGAGTATTAATATTCTTTTATGTATTTTTACCAATAACAAAAATTATCATAGTAATATAATAATAATAATAATAATAAGAAGAATAAGCATAATTGCAATAGCAATAATAACAGTAATACTGATAATAGCAATGATAATGAAAAATAATAATAATAATTAGAATAATATTTATTATTAAATTTAGATTTTTTGATAAATTCATTAAATCGTATCCAATAGTATTATTATGGAATTCCAGACTGTAAATATTTTACTATAGATACAATAATCATTACTTCGAGAATTCATCTAAAAAACGTTTGGCTTACGAAATAATTGTAACAATGAAAAACTCCCAAGTTTGACAACATTAAATTTTATTATAAAACGCAAAAGAGTTTGATAAACTAATTTTATTAACCTATGTTTTTTCATTTGCAAAAAAGTGTGGACTTTTTAAATTTATAAAATTATATAATTATGCAATTTATGAAATACTTTATAATTTATGAAATTACTTTTGAAATTATGCTAATTTATAAAAGCAGAAAAATAAATAATCTTTGATTGAAACATAAAACGAGACGTTATTTGTTACATACAAAATGATAGAATAAAATATCGGTAATATGTCTATACTCGTGTCTACGGTAAAGCATAGGCCTTCGGCTTGTCTGGAGGTTAGGGGTTTGGAGTCGTTTGGTAAAAAGCACAACCATTTAGCCTATTTGTTCTTTAGGGGTTTAGGGTTTAAGGCTCTTTAGTTCACATGTACAGGCTACAAAGATCACACATTTGTAAACAAGTTTTTTTGAAAGTTAAAATTTTTTTTCGACATTTTCGTCCACCACATTGGTTTCGCCATTTTGTATTTTTAAAATCTGATATCAGATTTGTAAAGAGCGATCTCGAAAACCCCTATATACAAACCTTCTACAAAATATTATGGATTGATGTATACTTATAGTTATTTTGTGTTAAGGGTGGTTTACCCCCCTAAGGGGAAGTATCTATGAAAAAACCTAAAAACTTAATTTGTTTATTATAGATGTTTACAAATTTTTTCCAAATTTTTTAGTCGTTTAAAACTTTTTTATTATATAAAATTTTTTTTCGATATTTCCGTCCGCCATATTGGTTCCGCCATTTTGAATTTTCAAAATCTGATAACAGATTTGTAATCAGCGACCTCGAAAACCTCTATATACAAACTTTCTACGAAATATTATGTATTGAATTACATATTTACAGTTATTTTATGTTAGGGGTGGTTTACCCCCTTAGGGATAATATTTATGAAAACACCGAAAGACGTCAACTAAATTTTGTTATTAAGGATGTTTAAACATTTTTTCCAATTTTTTTTAGTCGGTTTAAACATTTTTATTATGAAATTATGCCAAAAAATATATGTTTTCAACCCCTAAACAATAGGGGATGCTACTCTTACTCTTCAAATCACCATGAAATACTTGCTCTTTTTGTAAGAAATAACCTCCAATTTGTTTCATTGAAAAATATTAATTTTAAGCCGAGATATTTAAAAAAAACGCTTTTTGGGGGTTAACTTTAGGGGAGGTTTTTACCCCTTAAAAGTGAAAATTAGCTGAAAAAAAAAAATACGTGTCTCTTATTTTTTTATGTTCTACAACATATATGAAAATCATCAAAATCGGTGAGTTCGGGTTGGGTACCTTTCCTTGTTAGTAATCAATCAGGATCACATATTAAAAGCTTCATAACAAAGGCTATAATTTTTTAAAGACAGTAATACATAATTGAAAATTTGCGTTTTTAATCCGTGTTACTAAATTCTTGTACCAGAAAATCATCAATTAAATGCTTTACAATAAAGCCCATTACTTTTTTAAAAGAGGATACTGTATGTTATGCAAAATCAAACTATCCAGTTTATTAAGATTTATTTTAATCCTTTACTATGAATTGACGTGTTATAAACATCCAATTGTTAGCTGCTCATATATTCGCTACATTCTGATCACCAAACGTTAAGTGGTTGTCCAGAAGCTGAAATATTAGACCTTAAAGTTCGGGCGTTTAACACGCGATCCCTATGCTGGGCCCACACGAAATGTACATTTTTTGTTGATAGCAGTAGAACGCTTTTTACGATTTTGTTGAAAAACTAAAGCAAGATCGAGGACGATATTACAAGTCTTTTGAGACCTTGTGAGCAATGATTTGATGTTTAGTTTCCGAGTTATTGTAATCTAAAATAGGCTTTCGTCAGCCGCACGGGCACACACACTAGGTCTACTAGAGCAGCGAGCCGAACTTTTAGAATAGAGGATAAATAAAATACTCTGTGATGTTAAAATAAGAATAAGATAGTTTATTGTAAGTTTGCTAAATTATCTGTAGTTGGTACGTCTACTGACAATAATAATTACTAGTTTCAAATAGAATCTACTCAATTACAGAAAAATATCTGCTTATTACAGACGTTGTCGGATTTCTTCTAAAACCAAAAAGAAAATCATCTAAATGATTATCTTTTTTCTATGAGCAGTACGAGTATACGTTTTATACACTGTACTGTCACAAGCACCATTACCCTATTATACTTTAAATACGCTAGATAACCTACATATATTTTACAAATATTTCTTTTATATTATTTGAACTGTTATTAATGCTTATGTATGAGTATTCTATTTTCAAGATTTGAAAATCAATTTGGGATTTTTCTTTCATTTTTCGCCTCTTTAATTCTTTTTTTTTCAAACATCTGTCAGTTTTTAACAATCCAGAATTTATGCGCAATGAATAAAAAAGCTGAAGAAAGATGTCTGCTGGGTCGACACTGCAGAGAGCCAAGCTCATGGAGACAGAAAGCTGCATGTGTTTTGCAGCTAAAAGATTAAGAGAGAAGCCATAATTGTTTGCTGAATCCCAAGTGTACTTTACCTTCCCCGAAAATGTACTAGGGGCAAACGGCTGCTTTTCTGATGTTTTCAATAAGCAACTTAATCCACCTCATAAGTTGTTCTGATTTTTATAAAAATTTTTACAGATAGTATTTAAGTTCTGGTGCATAAATTGTGTTGCGTTTTAAGTATCGAAACTGCGAAAATTCTTCTATGAATTTCCGCAGTCTCAATGTGCTGCACGGTAAGAAATTCCCGTGGGTTATTGAAAAAGGTGACGAAAAAATTGATCTTTCTGTTAAATAAGTGAGTTTGCTCTACCAGCAGCGGCCGTCGAGATAGTATACGAAGAAGATACTCGTGTCACCGCTAGTGCATCGCCAGTCAAGATTTCAGTGTCTGGGTCAGGGACCATCCTAGGACTCTCAGCTAATATCGATGGACTGAAGATATCATCGACCGATTGCTCTATGAAACATGCTGAACTGCGACGTCACTAAGAGCTCTTGCTGCTTGATCCCAGCGCGAACCCCTTTAGCTGTAAGGCCTATACCTTGATCCTGTTATTTCATATCCTTATTCGCTTATTCCTCTAAAACGTGTCAAAGATCACAAGGTCCTATTTCTTAAGGGGTCAAGCCTGGGTTAAATCTTGCAAAAAAACAAAAAGATATTCTTCCTACCAAAATTTTTGATTTGATGTAATTTGAAAAAAAAATTCTATTGAAAATATATAAAATATACAACATTTTTATCAAAAAAAAAACATGTATATACCTTGTAAAATCATTGCTAGCAATGTTAATTGATATTTTTTAGATAACAAAATTTGTTGCTAACTATATTTAATTCATATTTTTTAGAAATGTCTCTCGATCGGTCCGAGGGGGCATGTTTAAGGTACATTTTAAGCCCGGATAGAGTAAAGAAGACGGTTCGGATCTTTCAAAAAGCCGTGGCAAGTGACTAAAAACACTTATTTATATAGTGAAATGTCATGAATGTTGGTCAATGATTTTACAAGGTATATACATGTTTTTTTTTCGATAAAAATGGTGTATATTTTATATATTTTCAATAGAATTTTTTTTTTCAAATTACATCAAATCAACATTTTTTGGTAAGAAGAATATCTTTTTGTTTTTTTGCAGGATTTGACCCAGGCTTGACCCCTTAATTTTCAGTAACGGCAACTTTGATCTTAACCTGAGAGGCGCGACACTACTCGGATCATGGTCAACCTGAACTTAGCCGTATACCTCACATGTCATTGGTGCAGCGGAATTCGCCACAGCCGCTTTAACAGACTTCAGCGATACTTTGACTTCTCACTTAGGACCATCCCAAAACGAGATCAGAAGCCTGCGCTCAAAAAACTACTACGTACAGCAGCAGCTGAGTGGCTCCATAGACAACGAGCCCGAGAATGGGTTTATGAGTTCAAGGCGAGATACAATTTCAACAACGATTTCATCAATTTTGACTACGAGTTAAAGGAGGTAAACGTCAACGATAAGCTAATGACCCCCCCCCCTAGGAGATCGGTAGTACTGGAGACCGTCCAGCCTCAAGTTTACCAATATCCGCGAAATTCTGTCACTACAGTAAAACATGTTTTTTGATATATAATATTTTAATAGAACGAAATTTGCTTTTGATTTGTAACGTGCACTTCATTATCTGTGATCCTATACACCCAGACAACAGCTGTGGTCGAAATTAAGGTCTAGCACATCAAAAACTAAAAAGTGCTCTACCTGGGCCCTGCCCTGGGTGACATAGAAAACCTAGATACCATCTACAAAATGCAAGTTACCAGTTGTGAGTTTCTCGCGAAACCCATGCACTTGAATCTAGCGATATTAAAAAATTCTCGTCAGATTATCGCGAAAAATTCAGCAACGATTCTACCAGGGTAGAAAACTTATCTTTCTGAATACACAACAACTTCAGCAGAATCAGCGAGTGATGGCCTTGTAGCTTCACTACCTACTTCAACTTGGCCATTTAATGTACTAGTCTTATCATTTGCTAGCTATTCGCAGATTTTACGTAATCACTTTGCTGAGGGATCTCTAATACAATTTTTCCTCGTAGTGCACAAATTTTCAGAGAAGTTATTCTAATTTTTTTCTAATCCCAATCTGCTTTTAGGATGTCTTAGTCTTAGCCTGTTTGACGGAGGTAAACTGCGGCGGCCCCTGCACGGGGACGTGCCAGATGAGCACACAGGCGAAGCTCATTGTGCTGTGCCTCATGTACTTAAAGAAATTACTTTATAAACCCTTGTTTATAGCTTCGGCAACTCGGCAAATAGATGCCTAGCTGTTAAACCTTATCTCCTCTAACGCCAACATGGGAATCCCCCACACCCTTTGTTTTAAGCCCGTGAAAGCTGGGCATTCACACATCAGGTAGTAGGTGGTCTCCGTTTCGTGCTCGCACGACTTGCAGCTCTTAGAGTCCCTTAGTCCCAAGTTCCACAGGTGGTATCTTACCCACCAATGTCCCGTTAGCCAGCCAACGGCCAGCCTCAGCCTATTCCTGCTTAAGCCCCTTATGAACCGCAGCCACTCACCAGGTGGGCTGCTATAATTTTAATAAACCATCTTTATTATTATTATTAATCCTCGCCGTTAATCTCATTTATCAAACAATTTTCTACAATAAATCTAACTGTATTCAATATTTTAACCCTATTTTAATACAATTTCAGATGCAAATAGCAATTTTTGCTTCCTCCTAGAGGAAGCTTTGTAATAGTAAAATTTTGAGTTTCGTCAAAACTTCTAGAAAATACTTTTTGGTGTGTTAGAAGTTCAAATCAAGTGTTTTTAGAAAATGTCCGTATGGATATGTGTATGTGTATATGTATGTGTGTGGATGTGTGTGTATGTATACCGTAATATTTCTGGAACTACTCCGTCAATACCAATAAAATTGGACATGCATATGTATTTTTGGATTCTGAATTTGGTAAAAACAGTTATTTTTTATTTTCTCAACTATTTATTTTTATAGCCATTTTTTGATTTTTGAAAAACACTATTTTTAGTTTTTTTCAATCATCCCATTGTTACAAACAATTCAGCTATACTTTTCCTCGTTTGGTCCTCGGATCGACCGCTTTATTCGGCAGTTAAATAAAAAAGGTATTTTTTTTTTAATTCATATCTCTAAAACTAAACATCATAACCTCACGAAAAAAATTATGTTGATGGGTCCCGTATCAAACTATATCTCATTAAAATTTCAAGTGATTTGACTACTTATTTTTAGGAATAAATCGAAAACTGGAAACAATGAGTTTTTTTGTGCATTGATTACGGACGTAAAAACGCCTTATTGCACTTAAGTTTTTGGGAAAAAGTAGATATTTTATGTGTTTTGGCTAAGTTCATTGCACAGCTTTCAAACCCCTATGGTTCGTTAGATATCAAGGTTTTAAATTTTCTTTGAAAATTTTTTGATTCTTTATGTCTCTAAAACAATGTAGTCAAATGCTTCAAAATTTTATTTGGTGATTCGCCATAAAAAAATCTATCTGCTGCAAAAATTTTAAACGATTTCGTCAAGCGGTTTTCTAGTAAAAAGCTAAAATGTAAAAATCGTTTTCTCGAAAATTGCGCGAACGACCTATCTAACGAATAACGAAGTCTGTTGTTTTATGATGGTTAGGTTGGTTAGGAACACATGTAAACATGCGTGAATTTCTGTAAAAAAAAATTGACGGCAGTGTTCGTATTCTATAATAAAAAAACAGAGGGGTCTGCAAATTTTTGGAGAATGAACCATCCAAAACTTATATATTAAATTATGTATCAAAAACCGCCTCAAACATTAGCAGGCAGATATACTGTATATTAAAACAATATTTTATTTATTGGACCTATAAATTTAGTTGAAGGAAGCTACGTGCCAATGAATTGGCAGCGATTTTTATATTTGAAACCGGATAGTTCCATTCAAAGTTACGATCATTAATTTCATGAATGATAGTGTTAATGCTTAAAAGTTATGGTATCAAGACTACTTTGTTGGTACTTTAAAAATGTGTATCGCCGTCGACTCGAGAAAAATGTACTGCATTTAATCCAATCCCCACCGTAGTTTCCTGCGCTACGCCAAAAAATGGAGTGAGATTAGGAGAAAGATATGTAGCTGTAATTCCCTTTCACGACGGCGATCGATTATGAACTTTATCTATAACTTTTCCTGAGTGCGGTATGGGATTTTTAAACATATCCTCTAGGCTTTGTTTAAAAATTCCATACCACGCTCAGGAAAAACATGGGCTGGGTATTCCTGCGTGTGTCATTTTTGGGCGTCAGCTCATACGCTGGAATATAGAGCCCTAGGTGCATAATATACTAGTCTAATATTGAATAATTTTTTAAATTTTGAGATTGAAAAACACAATATAGGAAGGGAGCAAAAAATAGTCATTTTGTCCCACTTTATTTCTGATCTTGAGATCATTGCAGCCAAAGGAACCAAAAATAGCTCAATTTATACATGTAGGTAATATAATAAAGGAATCTTATTCTACTTGTGCCTGTTGCTCTGCAAACCCTATTTTCGCTCCTCTTCATATGTGACTGAAATAGACTATTATAATAGAAGTTTTGTTAAATATTATATTTTTTCTGTTGCAGACAACTTTTGGCTCCTAATTTATTACAAAAGGATTATTTAGCTGACGGAGCTCAACAAGTTTCTAAGCAGGTATGTTAACACAAAAACAAATAAGTTTTCTTTTACATTAAATACATTCAGTTTCTGGCACATATTGTATTTGTCCAGTATTATGTCGAGTCAAGTAGTCTATACTACAACATTTTTACTTTTATTTCTTTCTTGAAACGGCTTTGTGTAAATTCGAAATTAAGTAAAAATAAAGAGAGGTTTACGCCTGGTGAGGTTCACTAATCGCTAGCGACAAATAAAATTATACTAAACAAGACTTTTTACACCTGATGCTCTAAGAAATATATGGATCAGTTGTAGGTGTACTATATTTAAACAGCTAGCGGCGGAGATCTTAGTGTATATGAGAGAAAGGAAGCAAATTCACTGTAAATGAAGAACTCCTGGCAACACAAGTGAATTCAATTTGAAAATATATTATAAATTAAATTACTGTACACGGTTTCGATTACATGCACTTCTGTGCGATACTCAAGCAAAGGGCTGTAGAGAGCGCAGGAAAGTGCCCCTGGCAAAAAAACTACGTGATGAATCACGTGATTGATCACGTTGTTGAGTCTTTACTTTAAGTCTTTTGTAATTATATTGTATACATTAAGATGTAATTACTTAGTCCACGATGCTTGGCCACTACTGATTTGCTGTCAATCCTTGATGTTGATCTTTGCTGATGCTGCTACTGCGAGAGTCGTGTGCAGGAGATCGAAATAAATAACACGTACGGTTGAAGTTGTATTTACAATTTATTTAGTATAATTGCAAAAAACCGAATAAAAGATTAATTGCTGCTAGCTCTGTCAACAGACTGCTTAATAGGTATTATCAAGTCCACTTGTAACCTCCCTCGATCCACTTATTAATCACATTCATCAAAACAAAGTATAACGCTTAAATCGAATTTTTACAATCATACCAAAATGCGTCTCAGGACGTAACAACGTGACTATTTGGCGTGATTTCTCACGTGAGAAATCTTGTTAAAAATCACTCATAAAATTGAAATTTTTGTTTTGATTGAAACAAATTATTTTGTTTTTAGTAAACTAATATGAAAAATACATTCGCTAATCCAAATAAATTGTCCAAGAAAAAAATGAATAAAAACTTGGTCCTAACCGAGGATCTAACCCCGGTCCTTAACTTCACAATCCATTATCTTACTTCCTAAGGCATTTTTACTTGACCTAATAATGATGACTTAAAGATCATATATGAATCTTAGTTATATATCATTTACATGTCTAGACCATCTGCTGCTATTTATTTGATAAAATAAGGAAAATAATTCTAGTAACATATTAAAAAAATTAATTACCAAGTAAACATAAGTTTATTTGATGTTTTAATACTTATAAATTAGAATAATTCTTCTATACTTATAGTACATTACGATACGAGGACACAAAGTAGGTCGTTCCCGCGCGAGCGAAGCGAGCGCTGGATGACCTACGTGCGCACGAGTATTGTACGATTTTTTTCCTACGGAAATTCACAGTGTTCAATTTGGCATACACATTTGCGTGCAAAGAGACTAACCCAGACACTAAGAAGAGCATGTGCGAAAGTAGCCAAGCGTGCGCAGCAAAGTAGCGAGCGTGCGAGAGCGTAACAAGGGAGAGCATGCACATGCTCGAGCGGGTTTGTACACGAGCGAAGCGAGTGATGCAAAGGAGCGTGCTTGCTACTTTCCCGCATGCTCAGATATTTTCCAGCACGCTCTTCTCAGCGTGTGCGCAAAGTGAGACTTTGCGCACGTAAGTAGAAAAATAAGATAATGTTAATATCAAACTAGCAAAAAAACATGTCAGTTGTCTTTCTTGGATTTATTTATAAAACTAATAAATCCAAAAATCTATCACCTGATTTTATATTTTAGAATATTTAATTATACAACCCTGGTAGCAGCGTTCCCGAGAAAGTACCTGAAAAGTACCGAGATTTTTTAAATCTAGCAGTTTTCTAGAGTAGAATCTAGATGAAAACCCCGATAAATCAGACATGATTTCTGGAAGAAATCTCGGTAGAATTTTTTCTCCACTATGATTTGTTCATATAACCTTACTTTTCACACCAATAATCCTACTCTGCATTGACATTGTTTGAAAATATTCATAAATTGATGAATATATACCCTATAAATTCATCTACAATGTTTTTTGAAGGGGAAACATGATTTTCAAAGTGCCCATTAATAGTGAAACCCTAACCCTATTCATGCATGCTCTCATACATGACAGTATGTACAGCATTGGGTACTGACAGACTTTATATTATTCAAGTACAATTACTGTGTAAAAAGTGTCATCGATGCACTCAAAGTCACCAATGATGAGGTTTGCACAGTTATTTCAATCTCATCAGTATGCGAGCCAGTTACTCTCAACCACCAAATCTCTCATAATCATGATAAATCCATGATATTAAATGTGCATGTCTGTTCTTATGCGTTAAGACTAGTTCAATTATTAAGAAACAGACTGCCATATCAGTTTTTACTTAACAGTCTTGGTTCGGCTTTTCACCCTAAACCCTATGGCTTCGGCGTCAAAAAAAAGGTGGGTCTATACATGAAAGTTGAATTTATAAACTAGAATAAATTCTACTCAATATATTGTTACGACATGCCAATACAAATTAAGTTGCAAAATTTTAGCTCTCTAAGTATGATACTTTTCAAGTGAGAGCTAAATCAAATTTTTATTGATTTCGACTACTTTTTTCACAACTTTATTTTGGTTCTCTTTTGAAAAGTATCATACTTAGAGAGCTAAAATTTTGCAACTTAATTTGTATTGGCATGTCGTAACAATATATTGAGTAGAATTTATTCTAGTTGATATGCATTCAACTTTCATGTATAGACCCACCTTTTTTTTTGACGCCGAAGCCATAGGGTTTAGGGTGAAAAGCCGAACCAAGACTGTTAAGTAAAAACTGATATGGCAGTCTGTTTCTTAATAATTGAACTAGTCTTAACGCAAAAGAACAGACATGCACTTTTAATATCATGGATTTATCATGATTATGAGAGATTTGGTGGTTGAGAGTAACTGGCTCGCATACTGATGAGATTGAAATAACTGTGCAAACCTCATGGTTGGTGACTTTGAGTGCATCGATGACACTTTTTATACAGTAATTGCACTTGAACAACACAAAGTTAGTCGGTACAGCATGCTTTTACATACTGACATATATGACAGTATGCATGTGTAGGATTAGGTTTTCACTCTTAATGGGCACTTTGAAAATCATATTTTCTCTTTTAAATCATTTTAGATGAATTAATAGGCTAAATATTCACCATTTAACATTGACTGAAACTGTGAAAACTGTAGTTCTGTCTGCTATACAATTCTGCTGTATAACATAGCAGACAGACTCTACAATGCACGTCATATACTTTTAGTATGCCTTTGCCTGGCCTGAACCGTACGCGCATGCGCAACAAATTAAGAGAACTTCTGCTACTCAGGTTTCAGCGTAGAAACTACGCATATTTCTCGACGGAATCTGGGTTTCATTTCTACCGACTCGCTAGGGAACGGGCCAGACCTTATCGGCCATTTGCTACCAGGGAAGTGATGTCTTTTTGTCTTCACTTTCAATTCACAATAACAACGCTATTAGCAAATTAAATTTTTTGAAAAAAGTTAGTTGTATTTTTGTAAGTATATAAATCTAATTAAAACTTTTGCATGCAAAAAAATTTCGAAGCATGCTGATTGACCCGGAAAGGAAACAAAAGAGTTGCTAAACTCTATGAATAACGGTTTATAAGGGCTATGAGAAGTTTATTTCACAGATCCTAATGTATTTAGTTACATTTTTTTATATACTTTATTTGTAAATTTTTCTAGACAATACAAATTACAATAATATTTTAATAGTATACAAATTTTAATAATACTTATGCATTTTCAGCTACATTTAACATTGCTGAAAACATAGTTTGCAAATTTTTTTTGGATCGCCTTTTGATGTTGATTGTTTAAAATCTTGAATTGATATCTTTTCCCGCTTCTTGTACCCCTATATTTTCCTACAATTGAATAATTAGTTTTATTACCCTGAACATTTTCTTTAAGATGTAAAATATTTTGATCATTATGTAATATATATTACTTTTATGTTTAGGCAAATTATTTTTTGCATTAAATGAATCTATTGTTGAATTTTGACGTTGACGATAATCTGAAACCTACAGGAGTAAATAATTTCAAATATAAATATTTAGGTGATAAATAATCTTGGTAGAAAATTCGTAATTAAAGTTATTGATGGAAAACCTACTTTTCAAGTATTGGCAATAGTGCAATTATTGAGCAAAGAATTAATCGCACGAAAATCTCGATTATTAAATTTCAGCATAACGCTAATCTCTCAAAGCGATATTATCATTTTAATTTCCTAAGTATATTCGTTATTATTAAAGGAATACAAATAATCTTATGGAATTCTAAAAATTTTAAATTTCTAAAAAGATTTCTTATAAGTTTTGTTGCAGTGAAACTACTAACTCTATAGCCTACTGTATTTTCGGTTCCTAATGCATTCTTACATGCAAAAAGTAATGTTTTACTTTATCGTTTATATTAGTAGATTAGTGAGAATGTTTACTTTTAAGAGTAACAAGTGATTTTATAAGAAGTTTGATGTTTGTTTTTAAATTTTGCTTTTGCTTTTATTCGAAAACTAACATGTCCTAGAGTGCTCATGATTTATATTTACATTTAATTTGCTATTGTAAATATATGTTCAGAATTAAATAGATTTTTAGTTCCACATTAAAAGTATTTTAGTTAATAGCAATTCAAATTTGATTATTTTTTTACAGTTATAAAAGAAATGTATGTGCAAAACATCAGATCTTTAGATCTATTATAATATAATCTATTATAAGCCGTGTAGGAAGGCTCGAAAGCACTTATGTTCGCTCAAAAACTGCGTAAGGATGTAATTCACTTCCCTGTATCGTCTTTTGGTCCAGTCAACAATCCGTGGTATGAGGCGGTGCTTCCATCGCCCCTTTTTACTGGAGTCCCATCGTCATTGCCAATCAGCTAGGGTTTGTTCCTTCACTGATTTTCTAACTTCCTTTAAAGTATTGTCACTACGCCGGTTTTCTTAGTATAAATATATTCTTTCGTTCTGTTGCTAGCAAGTCAATAGGTGGCATACCTGAGATTAAGCACACTGTATCTTCTGATACTGTTCGTTAGGCAGAAGCAAGTCGCAATGCACTTTTCCGATAAACTGTTGACAGCTCTTGTGCGTAGGACTTCACCAACATGGCGTCCGCTCATATTAGGGCACCGTATAACATAATTAATGTAGTTACCTTGGCTAGGAGTAACCTTCGACTCTGCGTTGGTCCACCCACATTTGGCATCAGTCGCGATAGTGCAGCACTGTCTTTTGCTGCCTTATTGCTCACCCTCTCGAGATGCTGCTAAAACGTTAGTCTAGCATCCATGGTGATTCTTAGGTACTTAATGGTCGGCATTTCGTGCCCGTTCACTGTCAGTGTTATTGTTTCTATTTTCTTTCTACTAGATATAAGGATAGCCTCCGTTTTATGGCTAGCAAGCTCAAGTCCAGTCTGCTTTAGCCAATCGTGGATTATACCTACTGCTTCGTTAGCGATTTCCGTCACCTCTCCCTTTTGCTTTGCTGCTACTACTGCTGCAATTTACCTGCGAATCCTGCAACCGTTGCCCCTTCGAGTAGCTCTAGCCTAAGTACTACATCGTACATAATGTTCCACAATAATGGGCCAAGCACTAATCATTGTCGGACCCCTCCGGTTACTTTATAGGTTTTCATAATCCTTCTTATATATACAGGTATCTCTCTTTTCGTAGCGCCTCGTCTATCTTGTCCTTGCTGAGTTAAACGCATTTTAACATCCAGTGTAACAATAGCACAGTACTTCTTGGCTGCTTCTTTTCATCTCTTCCCTTCTATTGCAGTTCTAGCGGTGTCGACTATTAAGCTTACGGAGTCAACAGTGGAGCATTTTTTCCCGAAGCTGTATTAATATTTCGCTAGTTCACCTTGTTCTTTAATGACTTTGTTCATTCTAACGCCGATTATGGGCTCTAAAATCTTGCCTGGAGTGTCCTGCATGCAAAGTGAAATGTATAAGGCAGCTCCTTCAGGTGGCTTATCTCCTTTTGGTAGTAGTACTAGTACCAGGCGTTGCTTCGTCTAGTTAGAAAACGTCCCTTGTTTGAGACATTAATTGTACAGGTCCACAAAGACATCGAAGCGTGTCTGTATAGCATGTTTCAATGCAATATTGGGTATGCTATCCAGACCTGGAGCCTTGTTGTTCCCAATTCTTTTGCATGCAGTCAGTGATTCCTCTGTGCTTATTGTTGGAATGATTTCGTCATTTGCCTTTGCTTCAGGGATAGCTGTTACTTTCAGTTGAAGGTAAAACAGCATAGCCACAATACGGTACATATAACCTTACTTTATCTTCTTTATTACTACTTGGTATCCCTCAGGGTTCTAGCTCAACCTCGTCCTGTAACTCTTTAAGGCACCGTCGTATATTTTCTTAGATTTTTTTCTGGGATATCCTTTAGCATCCTTTATTTCTTTGTTTTGGGTGTTTACGACTTATTGACCTCGACTAGTCTTGTAGTGTTTTTTCCTAACCCGCTGTTCCTGTCTTCTGGTTCGATGACACTCACTGCGGGCAGCGTCAATTACTTTATCCCACCAGTATACTAGCGGTAGTCTATTATTGGGAGCCTTTGTCGACATCGTTGCGTCGCAGGCTAGGGTAATATTTCCTATTACCTGCTCGACCTTATCGTTCACAGAACCGATCAGTGGCAATTTTTCTAGAGCTAACAGAAATGTTTCCTTGTCATAATCCTTCGTTTTTCAACTGTCTCTCTTCAACCTTGCACTCCTGTTGGATCTCCGTTTTGATTTTCCTATTTTTATTTTATCATCGTTTGGTGGTCACTAGTTGTGTAATAATCGCTCACCGTCCACAATACAACTGAGACAATCAGGTAGCTGCTACAAGCGTGAGATCTATAATGGACCATGCATCTCCTCTTTGAAATGTGTAAAAGCATCCCTGGTTAAGACTAACAAGGAAAGGTACCCAACCCGAACTCACCGATTTTGATGATTTTCATATATGTTGTAGAACATAAAAAAATAAGAGACACGTATTTTTTTTTATCGGCTAATTTTCACTTTTAAGGGGTAAAAACCTCCCCTAAAGTTAACCCCCAAAAAGCGTTTGTTTTTAAATATCTCGGCTTAAAATTAATATTTTTCAATGAAACAAATTGGAGGTTATTTCTTAGAAAAAGAGCAAGTATTTCATGGTGATTTGAAGAGTAAGGGTAGCATCCCCTATTTTTTAGGGGTTGAAAACATATATTTTTTGGCATAATTTTATAATAAAAATGTTTAAACCGACTAAAAAAAATTGGAAAAAATGTTTAAACATCCTTAATAACAAAATTTAGTTGACGTCTTTCGGTGTTTTCATAAATATTACCCCTAAGGGGGTAAACCACCCCTAACACAAAATAACTGTAAATATGTAATTCAATACATAATATTTCGTAGAAAGTTTGTATATAGAGGTTTTCGAGGTCGCTGATTACAAAACTGTTATCAGATTTTGAAAATTCAAAATGGCGGATCCAATATGGCGGACGGAAATATCGAAAAAAATTTTATATAATAAAAAAGTTTTAAACGACTAAAAAATTTGGAAAAAATTTGTAAACATCTATAATTAACAAATTAAGTTTTTCGGTTTTTTCATAGATACTTCCCCTTAGGGGGGTAAACCACACCTAACACAAAATAACTATAAGTATACTTCAATCCATAATATTTTGTAGAAGGTTTGTATATAGAGGTTTTCGAGGTCGCTGATTACAAATCTGTTATCAGATTTTGAAAATTCAAAATGGCGGATCCAATATGGTGGACGGAAATATCGAAAAAAAATTTTAACTTTCAAAAAAACTTGTTTACAAATGTGTGATCTTTGTAGCCTGTACATGTGAACTAAAGAGCCTTAAACCCTAAACCCCTAAAGAACAAATAGGCTAAATGGTTGTGCATTTTAACCAAACGACTCCAAACCCCTAACCTCCAGACAAGCCGAAGGCCTATGCTTTACCGTAGACACGAGTATAGACATATTACCAATATTTTATTCTATCATTTCGTATGTAAAAAATAACGTCTCGTTTTATGTTTCAATCAAAGATTATTTATTTTTCTGCTTTTATAAATTAGCATAATTTCAAAAGTAATTTCATAAATTATAAAGTATTTCATAAATTGCATAATTATATAATTTTATAAATTCAAAAAGTCCACACTTTTTTGCAAATGAAAAAACATAGGTTAATAAAATTAGTTTATCAAACTCTTTTGCGTTTTGTAATAAAATTTAATGTTGTCAAACTTGGGAGTTTTTCATTGTTACAATTATTTCGTAAGCCAAACGTTTTTTAGATGAATTCTCGAAGTAATGATTATTGTATCTATAGTAAAATATTTACAGTCTGGAATTCCATAATAATACTATTTGATACGATTTAATGAATTTATCAAAAAATCTAAATTTAATAATAAATATTATTCTAATTATTATTATTATTTTTCATTATCATTGCTATTATCAGTATTACTGTTATTATTGCTATTGCAATTATGCTTATTCTTCTTATTATTATTATTATTATTATATTACTATGATAATTTTTGTTATTGGTAAAAATACATAAAAGAATATTAATACTCGAACTTCATTTGCAATTAAAGAACACGTTGTTATTGAAAGGGAATTTTATATGCATTCATTAGTTTAATGAATGTTATCGTACATTCAATGATAATTCCACAGATAAATGTCTTTCACTCGTAAAAGTTGTTGACAATATGTGCGAATCAGTATGTTCTTTTTTTAGATTGTTTTCATCGAGTGTTTACCTCAGCTGCCTGTGTTATTTTTTAGGCAGTGAGTGAGTTTTGTGGGTATTCTAGTTCGATGCCGGAAAGTACGAATAGTACGTCTTTTTGTTTGTCAGTGGTATCATACAGTTGTAGAAAATTTTCTTTAGTGATTTTATATATATTTACATTATTCAATTTCAAAGTGAATAAAAGTTGAATAAAACCAAAAATAGAGTTTTCCGAACATCGCAAAGTGGAACGAGAATTCTTCTCCAATGCATAAATTAATGATTTGATTCAATTTACATTCACTCGTTTTATTCTGGTAGAAATGTAGCAGTCGTGCCTTACATGCAAAAACACAGCTTGTATAAATTTTACCGCTTGTTTTCATTTTAGATTGAAAAATGAAAATTAATCCGTTAAACGTTCTAAACTTATTATTAGCATACTTTCAAGCGTTAAACATACCAGATAGTGTTACGAATTATCACGAAACAGAGTTGGCCGAAAAAATAAAAGGAATTTTAATAGATGCAACACATGATTTCAACGATGTAGAAATGATTACTGATGACTCTTTGGATTTTCAAGAAGAGTATAAAGACCATAATGTGGAAATAATTGAAGATGAAGTGCAACATCATTTTCCTGATCCGGATATAGCACCAACAAATCAATGTACAGCAGATAATGAAGAACTAAATTTTGAATACAAAAAAAGAGCTGTAGAATTTTGGAGAAGTAGCAAAACGAAGCAAAATTTAAGTCTCAAAACAGTGCAAAACAGATTCAAAAAAGTATCATCTATTAGTCAGCTACGTCGTTGGGCTCATTCAATTAATAAAGGTGGCACGTATAGAGAAAAAGTAGCACAAATTTGTCAGTATACCCTGGATAATTTTCAAGCAGCTCTCGACAGTGGTTCAATTATCCATGATGAAGATATAATTCGATGGGCCTTACAAGCTAAAAAAGAAATTGGTTTTGATGATATTAGATTCAAAGCTTCTAAACATTGGTTACTCAAATTTAAGCAAGCACACCGAATAATTTCTAGGAAAATAAATAAGTTCATAACAAGAAAAACACTAGAAAGTAGTGCAGAACTTACGGCTAAAGCTGAAGCATTTATCGATGACGTTAAATCGTGTATACCAAGGATTTGACTCGAAAATTTGTATAATACAGATCAGAGCGGATTTCAGCTAGAAATGCATTCTGGAAGAACATTAGCAGTAGAAGGAGAAAAGCAAGTGCAATGTCTGGTACAGTCAATTTCAGCAACAACGCATAGTTATACTATACAGCCACTAATATCAGCTACTGGACAACTGTTGTCACCGCTATTTCTTGTTTTAAAGGAACCAAGTGGCAATTTTGGCCCTATTGTAGAACAAAACATATTTAGACCAGAAAACGTGTACGTGGAAGCATCCAAATCTGGAAAATTAACAACAAGTAAGGGAACTAATAACAATTTTTACATTGTAATATCGTTGATCAGTTAATTAGTAAGTCGTTTAATTGCAGATCACTTCAAAATCTGGTTGGAAAAAATATTTTATCCCTATGTAGGCCATCACTCAATACTATTTCTTGATTCTTGGAGTGGTCATTGTGACAAAGTTATAGAAGAAACAATGCCACAAAATAAAATTATTAACATAAAAAAATTCCAACTGGAACCACAGGAAAAATACAACCACTTGATGTCTATGGATTCCGTATTTGGAAAAACTTTGTCCGAACATTTTCTGATAATGTAATGTTAATGGATCATGATATGAATTTACATGTGAGAAATAATATAATTAAACTTCAATCATTGGTTCACAACCAACTGTCTTCACCGAGATATATAGATTTGTTTAAATATTCCTGGTATAAAAACGTCAATGAAAAACCAGATAAATTTGATAATTCTATAGATTTCAGTTTTGGAAAGTCTTGTGCAAAACATTGTGAAATAGAAGGGTGCACAAACATTGCAATTGTACGATGTGGTTGGTGCAAAAAAGCATTGTGCTTTAAACACTTTTATGAGGACTACCATTATTGTAAAAACATCGTAAAATAATATATTTTATGCTCAATACAAAAAATGCACTATGGCAAAAGATAAAAGATTGTAGATTATTATTATACTCTAATATTATAAACAAAAATAAATTATAAATTGAATTTACAATAAAGGAATTTCAATAACATTCTGATAACAATTTCTACGGAAATTATAAAACTGCTTCACACACAGAATTTTCTTGTTTACAAATTTAGGAATTTGAGGTGGTTTGGTTAAAAAGCACAACCATTTAGCCTATTTGTTCTTTAGGGGTTTAGGGTTTAAGGCTCTTTAGTTCACATGTACAGGCTACAAAGATCACACATTTGTAAACAAGTTTTTTTGAAAGTTAAAATTTTTTTTCGATATTTCCGTCCACCATATTGGATCCGCCATTTTGAATTTTCAAAATCTGATATCAGATTTGCAAAGAGCGATCTCGAAAACCCTTATATACAAACCTTCTACAAAATATTATGGATTGAAGTATACTTATAGTTATTTTGTGTTAGGGGTGGTTTACCCCCTAAAGGGTAGTATCTATGAAAAAATCGAAAAACTTAATTTGTTTATTATAGATGTTTACAAATTTTTTCCAATTTTTTTAGTCGTTTAAAACTTTTTTATTATATAAAATTTTTTTTCGATATTTCCGTCCTATTGGTTCCGCCATTTTGAATTTTCAAAATCTGATAACAGATTTGTAATCAGCGACCTCGAAAACCTCTATATACAAACTTTCTACGAAATATTATGTATTGAATTACATATTTACAGTTATTTTGTGTTAGGGGTGGTTTACCCCCTTAGGGGTAATATTTATGAAAACACCGAAAGACGTCAACTAAATTTTGTTATTAACGATGTTTAAACATTTTTTCCAATTTTTTTTAGTCGGTTTAAACATTTTTATTATAAAATTATGCCAAAAAATATATGTTTTCAACCCCTAAAAAATAGGGGATGCTACTCTTACTCTTCAAATCACCATGAAATATTTGCTCTTTTTGTAAGAAATAACCTTCAATTTGTTTCATTGAAAAATATTAATTTTAAGCCGAGATATTTAAAAAAAATGCTTTTTGGGGGTTAACTTTAGGGGAGGTTTTTACCTCTTAAAAGTGAAAATTAGCCGATAAAAAAAAATACGTGTCTCTTATTTTTTTATGTTCTACAACATATATGAAAATCATCAAAATCGGTGAGTTCGGGTTGGGTACCTTTCCTTGTAAGTCTAGAAGGGCAAATGCTTCCAATAGCACTTATCCTTTTTCGTACGTCCACTGGTCTCCCTACTCTACTGCCCAGGTGTTAAAATCGCCTGCTATCAGAGACGCATATTAGCTGTACATGTGTACTCCTGCGGCCTTAGCACGCACAAATCCTTCATTACGTTTGTCATTTTTTTCCTGGAAAGCAGCGTCTCCGCATGCCCATATCGCCGCTTTACCAGTACTGTCCATATCTTACGATGGTTTGTCCAGGTCTCTGTATTTTTCAAAGGCGGTGGCTATGTCAATCTCTGTCTCACGGACATACTGGCTCAGTAGGTCCTGTGCAGTCACACAGTGGTTTATGTTCAACTGCACTTTTTTCATTTTTTTCTTTTGTCAATGGCTTTTACTGCAGCTTGGTAAACTGGACATGTGTATCTACCAGCTGCACATGTGGTCACTCTTCGCACCTGTACCTTCTTTGCAGAGTACAAAGTTGGGTTGGTTCTTATACTCCTTCGCTTTGTGGCCATCTATTTTCTATTTAAAGCAAAGCTTACTTCTATCTTCAGTTACTATGAAGTTTCTGCCTATATGGCTAAGACCTAGGCATTATAACACCTAAGTAGCTTGTTTTTGTAGATAGCCAGCCAGATTCTACGTTTGACCCATCCTATCCTGATCTTCCGTAGCTTAGTGATCTTAGCCGCTATCTGAGCTGGTACCTATATCACGGCAATCTGCATGTCACCGTACGTCTTTCGCATAGATCTTATCGTAAAGTCTTCTATGATGTTTTCTTCGCCAATTTTCTTCTGTAGTGCTTCTAGTACCTTTTCTTTTGAGGTAAGCAGGTCCAAAATTCTTACTTAAATGGTTTCTTCTTGCTGTAGTGCTTTTATTGTGGCGCCTTTAAAACGGTGCGTTGTCTGTCGCAAGGCCGCTCGTCTCCGGATAAATGATAATTGCTTTTTGCAATCATTAATCGCGACTTTTTTTTGTTTTTGTGCGAGTGGAGAAAAAAGGAACGCCAACGAGGAGACAAGGGGATTCAAGGAAATCGCCGACCAGTATGGAGAGAATTGGGGGAAAGAGTGTCGCGAGCGCAAAGTGTAGCTCTGCTGCGACAGAACATCGAAATCTTGTCCGTGAGAGAAAGAGAGAGAGAGAGAGAGAGAGAGAGAGGGTTATAGTTTCTGTGTGTAAGATAGAGATTGAGAGCGGTGAAGACCGAAATAAAGAGAGAAAGTTTCAATTGTTATCGAATAGACTTATTTTTTCGACATTCCCGATTACCCCGATTCGGGTTGATCTAGCGGTTCTCCCTCTGAGATCTAGGCCAGGATCCGGAGGATTATAAATAATAGTAACGCGGATAAGGGGCCGTAAAACGAAAGGGAAAATTTGTTTGCGGATTTTTCCACGTCACACCTTCCACTAGTACTGCTTTAACCATTTCTTGGAAGTCCGAGGTTTTGACTTCTTTTGTGCATTTAAGCTTTATAAGAAGATCTTTTGCCACTGTTCTGCGTATTCTATTTACGCTATCTCCTAGTTTGTGAAGTAAAAGGGTTAATTCCATTTTTGACAAAATGCCTGCATAGCTCTTTCCTTCTGCAGCTTTAATGATTAGAGCATCCGGTCTGGGGGTTCTTACCCGCTTTGGTCCGTTCTTGCTGGTCCTAATCTGGTTTGTAAAGCCAGGGGTACTTGTATCCTTTTTGCTTGCCTTTTTCTCCTTTTTCTTTGACTTTCTTTTGACGACTTCCTGCCACACTGCCTTTTTACGTTAATTGTCTTTTTTTTTATTCCCTGCATTTCTATCCTGTTAAGTAGTCCTTACGAGATTCGGATCCCACAGTATACAGTTTCGTACTGTATAATTAAACTGTAGGTCCAGTCGAGATGCATGTGCACTACATTTTGATGTGATGCACATGCACCGCGACTATAGGGAACTTCTCTGACCGGTACCATTGTATGGTATCGGGCAGAGGGAAGAGCCATATAAGACCTGGATAGGACTTGAGAAGGCTATAATATAAAAAAAAGGATCTAAGGCTTGAGGTTGTCTGGGTTTCCGGCCCCTGAGTTCCCGAGCGTTGAAATTGCTTTAAGTTAAAAAGCTGGCGGACGAAAAAGCAGGTGCATGGGGGGTGTGACATCCGAGCCATCAATCCTGGCGGCGAGCTCCTGCGGTGACGAGGAGCGCGCCGAGAGCTGGGACAACCTGCGGTAGGAGCTGCGCGAGTTGCATGCCTCCATCTGGGAGACCGAGGAGTGGGAAGTCGACTTGTTTGTCCGCTTCGACGAGCACCATCAGACAGAAGGACACTAAGCCGACCTGGAGGCGATGACGTGGGCCAACCATATGGAAGATCGGCGAAAGGAGCAGGCCTTGATCGCTGGAGCTCGTTGACGAAGAGCAGAATGTCGCCGCGCACTCAAAGAAGAAGCGCCTCGACCGGCTGCGCGAAGAGCACGAGCGGCTAGAGGAAGAGGAGCACCTATACAAGTAGGCCGCACGAAGGGCACAAGCACGTCTTGCACATGCGCAGCACGAGGAAGAGATCGCTCGGAAGAAAGAGCTACAGCGCGTAGAGTACCTACGCAAGAAGAGATCGAAAGAGCTACGCTGCTTCGTGTGCGGATACCCGGGATTGCGACGGTCCCACCATTGCCCGGAGCGGCAAGCAGATCCTGTCGTCGACACCCCTGGATACTAAAAAGAAATTGTAAAAAAGGGATGTCGAAGGCGAGCAGATCAGTTGGAGGAAATAGAGTACCTCGGTTTTCTACAAACGCTGTGTTTTTCTTTTATCGTAACAACCCATTCTGCTTTTCCTTATCCTATTTGTGGCTTCATTAGGTCAGGCGCGCAACGGTGTTGTAAAGCTGCTTTGAGGATCTATGCAGCGTCTGGAAGGGGGGTGTGATGAGCGGACGCGAGTTCGTATTTCGCACGCTCGTCGCGTTGCGCGACAGTGCCATGCGTGAGAGCGGCGTTGCCAGCTCAACGATAACCCAGAAGGCGCGCGCGAGATCGGCGCACGACACAGATAGGCAGGAGCGCGAACGCGAGACACATGTGCGACAATCCTATCGGCAAAACACATGAAAATAGTTATACGGCGTGACGCGAGTCCAAAGCCACAAATGAACAGCCAGCACCAACCCCGTCAGCGGCCGGTAGCAACTCGAAGACCAAGATAGCGACGCGCGCGTACGGAGACTGTAAGTTGACAGCTAGATTACAGTACGATTAGCGGATTATCGAACCGACTGCAGACGCCGAAGCCGAGACTCGCTGCCACCGAGTCGTCGGCTTGTCTTCAGCTCGAACCGTGAGTGCGGAAGCGTCCTCTCGCGCTACGCGGTATTTGTAATCTTATTACGAGAATATACACCATTTCATTTAAGAATTCGAATGCATGCCTTGTCACTTTGCGAAAGCGCCGTTGTATATCAAGGCAACCTGGCTGCATTGAACGGGGTCAGTATTGCACTGACGGCTAACGTTCGTCGCCGACTCCAATATCAACGAGGAATAGCCGTGCGGAAGCAAGAATTGGGTAATCCTCCTCGTTGACGCGACAGCATCTTCACGGCTGTCGCGCTAAAGCCTGGTTGCGTTGTGAAAATGTGTGTGTATTCATTCGTAGACTCCTATATCTCAACTTCTACTCATCACTTATTTTCTTTGTTTTTACTGTAGCATAACGAAAAAACAGACCGTTTTGCTTTCTCAAAGAGAAAGCTTTGTAACAGTGCAAATTTTTGAATTAAAGATTTTAATGAATTTTGATATTTTGATGTATGTATGTATGTATGTACGTATGTATGTATGTATAAACGTATCCGTTTACTAAATTTTGTCCTCATTATAACTCTGGAACGGATTGATGTAATAAGCTAAAATTTTGTATGCCATTTGACTATACTTTAACTTAGAACTGATTAAATATTGGAGTTAAATGACTGACGTATCGATTTGTTATAATTACCGATTATCTACATAACACAATTTTTGAGAAAACATATTGCTAATTCAGTTAGCCACGGTTTTTACATTCTGTTAACGCGTTTTTTTTTATAGAAATTTTTTATTTTTCAGATTTTAGTTTTTTCTAATAAAGTTATTGATAAAGTTAATTTAAGTAAATTGTCTGATATATACCTTAAAAAGAATAAAATTCTAGCTTTTTACCTATCTTTTTACCTTAAAGAATTCGTAATATCGTTTATTTTGGAAAAATTTTGTTTATTTTACGTTTGTACATTAAAATTTCGAACAATGAAACGGTAAAACAAACTTTTACTTTGCCTCGCATATTACAACTTTTTTTAATTACTACTTTAAATTAAGTATATAACGCATTTAAATTAAAATAAAAAAAGATGGCGCTAAAAAGGCGCAATAATTTGCAAAAAATTAATACATTACAGGAATCTGTGTTACCGACACCTTATTTTATATTTGAAAAATTCATAATACCAAAAATGGTATTTTAAATTTATATACTTGAAGAAATAATTTACAAAAGTTCATCCATAGCGTAATGAGTAGAGTGCCAGACTGTCACGCAGAAGGTTGCCGGTTCACATCCCCGTAACGTCAGGGTTTTTTAATTCTTAAATTCTTTTAGATAACTATCTATAAAATATTTCAAAATATAATATTCATAATATATAAATTACGGAAACTTTCATATCCCAAAAACATAAATATAATGTTTATCAAACTTCGTAAAAATAAAATTCCCATATAATTTTTAAATTATTTCTGTACATATTTTAAAAATATTTTTGTTGTAATATGTAAATATATATGATCGTGATAGTATACTCAAATTGGTACACAAATTTTTGTGTCGAAAAGTCTGTCGATAGGAAAAAATTTTCAAGTGAAGATTAACCGTTCTAAATAGGGTTAAAGTAAAAAAATATATATACTCAGTGACGAAGATAAAGTTGTCGGGTACTAAACAATAAAAAGAGTTTTGAAGATTAACCAAAATTCAAGTGCGATGTCAGTGGATCAAAGTCGGCTAGTGAGACACGTGGTGAAGTGCTAGTATAGAGCACGTGGCAAGTTTGAGGTTAAACTTATGTATAAATGAGTCAAGAAAATAAGATTGAAGTAAAACTTGAAAAAGCAACCAAAGAAGCAACCAAAAAAGTTGCATTAAGTGAAAAATAAATTACTAAAAATCAAATACATGAAAATACAAGTGTTAAACAAGAAGAAAACGAAAAAATAACTTAACTAGCAAAAATTGAAGATATTTTGATACCTGTTTTTTATGGTGCAAATTACGCCAGCTGGAAAATCATATTAATGATTTTATTAGAGTATAAAGAGTGTAAAGATCAAGCAGTCAGTATGATAACTGAAACTTATAAAGATAAAGAAACAGATTGGAATAAGATGGAACTAAAAGCGAAAACAATGATAATTAGTACTATCTCGGATAAACAATTAGAATACGTTGGTGAATGCACAACGACATTTGAGATGATACAAAAGTTTGATAAAATGTAACTAACACAATCAACAGGCCTACAAATAATCTTTAGAGGTAAAATCGAATAAATAATGTTAAATAATTATAAAGTATTAGAAGAATTTTTTGTCAAGTTTGAAAAAGTAAGAAATTAATTTAAAGCAGCTGGTGGAAAAATTGATGAATCAGAAAAAATGAGATATCTGATTAGAGCCTTGCCACCAAGCTACAGTTACATTAGGGATTTTATTGACGTTATCTCAGAAGACCAACGAACGATCGACTACGGTAAATCTAAGATAAAAGAGAAAAACATGACTCAACGAGAGGCTGAACGTAAAACCAACGCTACTACCTTTGCGGCCCAAACCAAAGGCAAATGTTTCAACTGTGGAAAATTTGGCCACTTCAAAAATGAGTATACGAGACCACAGCAGCAGAGCTGCCGGGGAAGAGGTGTTCAATCCAATCAAGGTCAAACAAATCATCAAAGAGGTTTTCATAGACGCAACAACAGAGGTGGATTCTACAGAGGTTGTGGTCGAGGCAGAGAACAAGGTCATCCCAGAGGTGACAATTCAAGCGAACAACAGGGCAACTACACGTCTGAGACGTGGGTAACGCAGGTGTGTAACCTTACTAATTATTTATCTTCTACTTCGACTCTCGAGTCTGGTAGAGATAATATAACAAGCCAGATAAATCATGTAACTGGTTATAGCGCAAATTGTAATGAAATTAATTGGTTATTAGATAGCGGTTGTACAGATCACATTATAAATTATTATAGATTTTTTGATAAATATGTTAATTTAAAAAAAAAACCAATTGATGTAAAATTACCAAATGGTAAAAAGTTGAAAGCAACTAAACTTGGTAGTATACATGTCTATTTTAAAAATGATTACAATCAAAAATATGTTGATTCGAAAAATGTTTATTACGTTGAGAGCATTAGACAAAATTTATTGAGTTTTTCTAAGATAACAAAAAATTATACTATAGTAGCAATAAATGAGAATGCCAAGATTTATAATTAATCTAGAGAATTAATAGCTGTTGCAAATGTAGTTAATAATTTATATACTTTAAAAAGCTTTGTTTCAAAAGGGTTAATAATCTAATGCGTACCAACACACTGAAAATTAATGATAAAGAGAAATAGCATAGAGCATTAGGTCACATAAATTTTCAATATTTGAATAAATTAGTAAATAATAAATTAGTAGAAGGATTGCCAAATAAAATTGAAAGCACTGAAATTAAATGCGCAGATTGTATTGAGAGTAAAATGGCTAATGTACCTTTTGAAAATAATAGAACAAAAACTACTTAAATTGTAGAATTAATCCATATTGATTTGAATGGTCCACATTGCACAACTGGCTATGGCGGAGAAAAATATTTTTTAACGTTTGTTGATGATTACAGCAAATACACTAGAATTTTTCGTATTAAAAGTAAAGCAGAGACTGAAAATTGTTTAAAAGTTTATGAATAAACTGTAACTAATATTAAAGTTTTCCTTATACACATACACACGTGCGCACACACACACATATTTTAGTGTTGAAATATCAAAATATTTAAAATTATGTACGATTCTAATTGATTTAATACTGAAAATCAGATCAATATAATTAATTTTCAAAAATTTACATTATATAAATAATACAGTTGGACACGCTTGAACGTTAATGTGACAGTTAAATTTTAATAATAAGTATGGGGTATATTAAAAAAACAATTTTCTATTGATCTGTTATCTGTGTATTTTATAATATCGTATCTATTGATTTATTATCAATACGTTATTATAAAATACTATACTGTTTTAATCAAATTTTCGTTTTAATAAAGTTTTTCTTGCTATTTTGATTTGATAAATAGACAATGTCATTGTTATTCACATCCATCGGTATGTTTTTTTAAAATGATGAATGAAATTTTCTGTTGTTATATCAGCTAAGCTTATTATCTTATTATCTACTAGAGGGGGTACCCCCTGCTCGCTTCACTCGCCAACCTCCTAATTTGAATTTTCGTTTTTAATTGTATAATTTTATAATTTCTAAACTTTCTCATTACAATGTTGATTGTTTATCCAAAAATAATTAATTTTCGAATTGAACTCGCTTCGCTCGCCAACCCCCAATTTTAAAATAGGTAGTAATTCATAAGTTGAAAATATTTCTACTGCAGTTCTAATTTTAATTGCATTCGATATTCAAAAATCTATTATGTTCAAACTCGCAGTGGTTACCTATAATATAATGCATAGCAACCGTATCAACAACATGTAACAACAAATTCTTGGCAGCTTTGTATTCACGTTGCGTCAAAAATTTGGTTACCTTTGAGTTAAATTCGAAGTTTTAATCGCGATTTTTTAATGCTATATGCACAAATAGTTTGCTTATTCCTATAAAACTGAATTTAAAATTAAATTGCGAGTTTTTATGTATAAATTATTCTGCGGGATACTAAATCCAGGCTGCAATCATTTGAAAGAGAGAATGAGAGAGAGAGAGAGAGAGAGAGAGAGAGAGAGAGAGAGAGAGAGAGAGAGAGAGAAGGAAAGAAGAAAAGTGAGATAAAGAGAACCATGTTTAACATTGAAAGTTAAGTATTTTCAATCTATAAAATTTTGACATAGTAGATAGACAGAATATCCAATAAAATGCCAGAATGTGAAATAGAAAAAAAATCCTTGGAGATGGCAATTGCTTATTTCGTTGCTTTCCGTATTTTTGGTTTGATACGAAAGAAAATCATATGAAAATTAATGCCAAAATTGTAAATCATGTTTATGAGAATTGGGAATATTTTGAGCCATTTATCGTAGGCGACGAATCTTTAAAAATTACTGATAGAAGTACTTATGAAATGCATATGTCAATGAATAGTACGTACGACAGTGAAGTGAAAATTATAGTATTTGTTCGTCTATATTCAGTTCGTATTTCAGTTTCCAGTACAAATTTTATAAATCCTATGTATTACGGTCGCGATTCTGTTACTTTTAATGAAAATGAATTGAATTTATTTTTATCTGGTCCCATAGACACAGGACATTATGACATACAAAATTATAACAATTTAAATTATTGGGCTAATTATAAAAAAAATTCCTATAAAAGGATTCTTATAATACTATCATACAAACTTTAAAATTAAAAAAATTGAAATTGATAATTCAAACACTGATTATCAAAAAAAGAAAAGGGAAGGTGTGTTCGAAAATTAGTTCAATATGCGAAGAGAGAGCGAGAAGGTTCGAGAAGCTTGTCATCTTAATTTCAAATTCGATGGTTTTCGCTAGCCCGCACGGCACCAATGAGGTTGCCATGGCAACGCGCGCTCGCTCGCTCCTACTCTGTCTCTCTTCGCCTGTTTCGCGAGCGGTCTTCTGCCGCTTTCGCGGATTTCTGTAGTTCAGTACGTATTGCCGAAACACTGTGAGGCACGTACTCGCCTCACAGTGTCGTCCGTAACAATATCGTTGTTCACGCGTCGGTACTTTAATACTGTAACCTTCATTTATTTTCCGTAGTTTTAAACACTTGTAAATACTCTCTATATTTCAATAAATATCAAAGCCTTTTCTTACGGCATATTAATTCAAGTTAACGGTTGAGAGTGGTTTTGTTTATTGCCAACTAGTCCTTCGAGATCCACAAGTCTCTAACATCAGTTCGAGAGACTATAATTAAGGTGACTTAATTGAAAATATGAGTGAAACCCTTCGTTTAATAAAAAACGGAAAAAAGACAAAGTAGAAAATATGAGCTCTTATTCTTTAGATAAAAAAGACAAAAAGATGCATTCAACAACATAAGTGAAGTCAGATTACAAAAGAAAAGGTCTAAGGATATTGTTGAAAATATGACTGATAATAGATTAGCGAAAAGAAGGTGTAAGGATGTAGTTTAGAACATGAAGGACGATAGATTAGAGAAAAATAGATGCAAAGATATAGTTGAAAATATGACTGAGATTAGATTAGAGAAAAAAAGGTTCAAGGATACAACAGAAAATATGAATAGCAATCGTGTTAACAAACGTCGCCAGATTTAAAGGGCGAATAAACTATTTTCATTAAAACATTCTTACTTAGACTTTGATGAAATGGATTAAAGATGTCCTTATTGTAATGCTTCTTTTTGGTCCTTAGAGTTTTCTAATAAAAGTTATTGTCATAATGGTAAAGTAAAATTACCACCGCTCAGTGAATATGATTATAGTTTGAAAGAATTATGGGGCATTGGCGAGCAAAGCAAAAAAGGGTAAAATATATATCATGGGCCGCCCAAATAAGGGACAGTTATAATGAAAGGCAAGCCAAAATGATAGGAAGGCCGAATAAGGGGAAGCCAAAATAAGAGGTAGCCAGAAACAGTAAAATTAAGTAAAAATCGTTAATTATTAACCCAATAACGAAAGTTGAGTTAAAAAAAGGCATAATTTTAACTCAACAACTCAAATTGAGGGGGAGCTAATTTCTGAAACGGCGGCGGCGTTGAAAGAGTTTGGACAAAAATCTCAATTTAATTACAGAGGAATGAGCTGAAACTTGGTTAAAATCTTCGTTTTTTAGTGTACTTTCGGAATCCAAATCCCTCGGAAAGATTTATTTGAAGAGTTCGAAATGGCGGTCTGGTATAACTCTAACAGTCACAAATATCATTACGGGAAAGCAGTTATATGTCCTTAAGACTCGCTGGAAGAAAAAATAATGAGAAAAAAAACTTATTCTTATGTATTTTTTCCCGCTGAATACGAATCTAATATTATTTTTGGCCTATGTAGCCCCTGTTCTTCCATAACCTCAAAAATTACTCCAAAAAGCAGTATTACGCTGTTAAGACTCGCAAAAGTAAGCAAAAAAATTAGATGAAGTAAAAATGTAGATAATCTTATAAATTATTTAAATACGTGCTTTTTTATAGAAATCGATTGCGTTACACGTACTATTGCTTATAAAATCATACTTTTTTAAATTTTTATTACAAACAACCCTCGTTAAGTCAAATATTATCAAACATTTGATCTGTTCGATATTATTAATTAAATGTCTTTAAATAACTAGAATATATCATATTCATATAAAAAAATTATAAGTGTATAATTTGTATTATATTTTTTGCTTACATAATTTCGACATAGAGGTTCATCAAAATAAAATTAAGTAGTCTGTCGTATATCATAACATTTTATTTAATGCACACAACAACATTAACAGTTATCTTTATTACTCGAAGAATCGTGATGTTTACTATTATCATTATCATCATCATTATCATCATCATTATTATCATAATGATCATCATCCACGGATAGCAACCTTATTATATCATCTGTTAAAAATCCATTTGCCTTTTTGGAAGTTCCTCTATAGATGACAAATACGGATTAGAATACAATAGTAACCTCTCAAACATATCTGTATTGGTGTCAATCCTAATAATATATTGATAATTATTATTATATAGTTATGTTGTTTAAATATTTTGAATACATTAATAGTACCAACTTAGACGTTTTTCTGGAAAATTTATTACGAAATCTTCTAACATTTTTATTGTTTGCTTCCTGTGCCTTTTCAGAGAGCACCCCATTAGGCAAAAACAGTCTTGCTGTCCCTCTGCAGTAATCACGAAAAGCTTCATTATCAATTCTTTTTCCAGAAGATATCACAGCTAGAATCGAAATCGATATAATAAACTCTAATCAAAACCTATAAAATAGTAATGGAAGTACCCATGTCCCGACGGAAATTGGGTGAGGTAGAAGTCCACCTCACCGTGTTTCCTGTCTTTCCAGCGTCCGACCTCCGGTATCAGTCTGTGCGTCCAACGACTTTATCCGTTTGTCGTCCATCTCGTCTGCCATTCTTCCATCGCCCTAGTCCGTTCTTCTGTCGCAGCGTCTGCCCTCCCAACGTTCGAACTCCGTACGTATAAGCGTTTCCGCTCACGCGCGAGGAGGTCTATCGGGATTACGCCCGCTATTACGAAAATCGCGTTTTCGGATACGATACGGTACGCGCACGCGATTCTTAGTGCCCCGGTTCGTTGAACGCTCGTCATAGCCTTTGCCCGTTTCTTTACCTGTAACGCATCCGCCCATACCTCCGCTCCGTAGAGCATGATCGAATGTGTGACGCTCATAAGAAGTCGCCGTATACTCGGTCTTGGTCCTCTCGTGTTGGCCATGAGCCTACTTAAGGCTTTCGTCGTCTCTGCTGCTTTAGCCGTAGCGTTGCGTATATATGCCCAGAAAGTCAGTTTCGTATCTAGAGTCACCCCCAGATACTTCGTTTCTGGTAATCGTATGTTCCGTCCCCACATTCATAGGTATAATTGTGTCTATACGTTTCCTTATTAGTAGCAGTAGCTCAGTATTTTGTAGCGCCGCGCCAGTTGGAGTCCGTGATCCGTCATCCATGTGCTTACGTGTCTCATAACCTGATTCAGGTTTAGCTGCGCCCGCTGAGTGTTCCGTGCAGTAATTACAGCCACAACGTCGTCCGCGTATGCGATTAGGCACGTGTCGTCCGGCATATAAAAAGATCTATTATTATTATTATTATTATTATTATTATTATTATTATTATTATTATTATTATTATTATTATTATTATTATTATTATTATTATTATTATTATTATTATTATTATTATTATTATTATTATTATTATTATTATTATTATTATTATTATTATCATCATCATCATTATTATTATTATTATATATATTTTTTTTTATCCGGAGAGATGGAGAAATGCTTAATGCACCATGATAGGAGTCGTGCGAGGCTCCCCGTGTGTGAGACTCTCCTGACGCGGGACAACGCCAGGCATACTCACTAAAACTCCACCTCTCATAGGGCCGCGAAAGCCCCCCGGTAATCGCTTTCGCATTCCTTGGGGGGTCGCCTGTCTTAAGCTGTGCTAGCCGTCAACTAGTCTTGTAAACAACCATCATTGTTTTTCGCGCGGAGAACCGTTTCCACCTACGCCGTTATCTCGTCTCAGTTCTGCTTGCTATCAAGCATCGTTTCGACGATAGTCTCGGGCGTGAACGCCCCTATCGTCAGCTCCAGTGCTCTACGCTTTTCAGCCCAGTGAGAGCAGTCAAAAAACGTGTGTCTCACGTCGTCCCGTTCGTAACCGCAGTACTTACACCCCGGTGTTGCCACCCTGTTCATCGCCAACAGGTAGCTCCTAAAGTATCCGTGACCGGAGAAAAACTGGGTAAGGTAAAAGTTGACCTCCCCCCATTTCCTGTCCACCCACTGACCCACATCTTTTATAAGGGTCCTAGTCCATCTAGCGTTTGGACAATAGGTCCACCTAGTCTGCCAATTGCGCATTGTTATTTTTCTTTCTTCCGCGGCAATCAAGGTGCTATTCGACGCTAAACGAGCCTCGTAGATCCGCTTGCGTTCAATCGCAAGAAGATCTACGGGGATTACCCCCGCGATTACCATCGATGCCTTGGACGCGACCCTCCGGTAGGAGCATGCTATTCTAAGGGCTCCCCTTCGCTGTACCGCCATAATCTTTTTCCGATACTTATTCATAGTCATAGCGTCGGCCCATACCTCTGCTCCATATAGCAGGATAGAGTTAATGGTCGCCATGAGTAACTGCCGAACTGTTGGCCTAGGCCCACGGACGTTAGCCATGAGTCGGTTAAATTGCGCTATTCTAGTCGTGGCTTTTCTACAGACGCGATCTAGGTGCTCCCCGTAGTTCAACTTCGTGTCTATAGTTATTCATAGATACTTGGCTGATGGTTTCGTCGTTATAGTCTCCTGCCTACCTTCATGGGTATGCTGGTCGGTATCCGCTTTCCTGTCAATAAGACAATTTCGGTCTTATCAAGTGCTAAAGTCAATCCGTGGTTCGCCATCCACCATAGCACTCTGCTCACGATCGCGTTTAACTTCACTTGCGCGATGCCCACATTCCGTGCTGTTATAACCGCGGCCACGTCGTCGGCGTCTCCAACGAGCATTACGTCCCCCGGCATTTCGAGTTTCAGAAGCCCATCTCAGGTCCAAGCCCAGCCCCAAGCCCAGCCCAGCTTAGCTCTTCCCTTACATATCAGGCATCAGCCGCACTTATTTACACACGCTGCAAGCGGATATTGGGTTTTCTCAGATTTCGGACACGCTAATATAGCGGTACCTTTTCATGGTACTTCAATTTTTTGCGTCAACTAGACGACGTAACTTTTTTAATATGCGATTTACCGCACGCTCGTGCAAAAATGCACTTTCTAAATTTTGGATTACGCACGTTGTGTCATAAAATATCGTACGATAATATTATTCTTATTATATTTTCTTCATTCGTATTATATTTTGCCTATCCTGAATTTACTAGTTGATCAATGATTACTTCACCTAAGATTTTTCAACTCTCTGTCAAGTTGCGATTAAGTTGGAAAAATAAGAAAATAGCGGCGATTTACGCATCAAAATCACTAAATCAAAAAATTATAAAAATTTATCAAAAAAGTCACAATTAAATTTATTCTTGTAGATTACTACTTTGCACTCAACAAAGACGCATTTGAATTTGCGTCGAAGACTAATTCATTTCAATTTTGCCGCGAATACTATAGTATATATATTTTGAACTCTCGCGTCGAAGACGTACATTTGTAGTCCCGCTGCGATGACTAGTACATTTCTCACTTCGTATACGTTTGATTCTCTGGCAACGAAACTATTCAAAATTTTTCAAAATTCCACACCATCTATTTAAGTATTCACTTCTATCGGCTGTCCCCGAGACAGCCACATTTTTTTTTGCCTTCGCAACCAATATTATAAAATATTTTGTTATCAATAGATTTATAACTATGCATATTAATAATAAAAGCTTAACAAGAAGAAAGTTAAAAAAAATAACCTTATTTCATTGTAAAACGATATTTTTACAATTTTTTTTGTACTTAAATTTTAGTGAATGAACTGGTTATTCGTGAACCTATCTATTAAGGTTGTGCTATTCCTTAAGGACCAAAATAATTATTTGTTAATTTCCTCATGACCCATTTTCATCAGGAAATTTAAACAAGCTGCCAAAATTACTTTCTACACGCTTAAACACGTTTAATGTTTTCCTATGCTCGCATGCCAATAAAATTAATAACTTACCTTTATATAAGGTGGGTAAATATTACACTTTTGTTTAAAAACATTTTTTCTCAATAAAATATACGACTTCTTTATCAGATTTGCCTCAATTATCAAAGATAATGCTACTTGTGGGGTCATTTTGGTTTCTTCAATCTTTTTATCTATATTTAACAGTTCATAGGCGGACTTCGGATTACAAATTTTATCCACTTACTGTAGTCCACTTTCATTTTCATCTAATTTCAGTTTTTTTAGACAAATTACACAACTCATCAGTACTTATCTGAGTACTAAGATCAGTCAATCTTCTTTTTCGAGTTTTCTCAGAAGTCGACTCCAATGGTATTTGTGGTCGACCTCTGTTACAACCTACAAAGAATAATTAAATAAGACAGTTGTAATTGCTTGTGATCAGAAAGATTGTCGCACATCTGAACTTTCGACAAAAAAAGATAAATAATTACTAAAGGACAACAGATTACCCATACTAATAGGCCAAATTGTTAATTTGCGTCATTAAAAAATGTTAATGTGTCAGGCTCTTATATAAAATCTTATCTTATACAGATTATAGAATTATATATGTGGCGGTCCCCTCATACCACCACATGTGGCCCGAAGCGCCGCCAAGCGGAGCACCACGACGTGGCGAGCGCGAGGGGAGCTTAGAAGCTTAGTCACTTTCGTGAATCACTTACGGCCTGGTCGCCGAGTCGAACAGACCTAGTCATCCTGTACATAAATAATTATAATCTAGTCACAATCAGCTCTCAGTATTATCTTTATTCTTTGTACCTGGTCCGTTCGCCTTTCCGTACCTTATCTCCTATTAGGGAGCGTAGAAGTTAGAGATTCAACAAACCAACTCAACTCTCTAAATATATGTATAAAACGTATTGTGCACAACAACACAAAATTTTAATTAATAAACAAAAACAATTACCTGTTTGAATAGGTATATAACAACCTAAATTAAATGAAATATCAGAACCAACTAACATACTCTTTTTGAAACTCTGTAATATTTCTTCTGTTTTTGGGCAATATATTCAATTTTTTCGTATAATTATTGAAAAAAGATCTTTTGAGTTTTTCGTTAATATCAACGTTGATGTGCTCACTTCTGTCTAAATGAAACTTGTCCAAAACATACAGTACTACAGAATCTTTTTGTGTTATAAAATCTAAATTCTGATAATTTTTTAACACTTCTACCAAATCCTTTACCTTTATGGTATACCAACTCATATTTAAGTGGCTTAGAATAACTTTTCTCACTAACTAAACTCTAAATAAGTTGGCTTAAAACTAACCGTAACTGATAAATCGGCGTTAAACCTAATATTTACTTTTGTGAAATTTTGATAATTTTATATATTACATATATAAATGAATATATACATGTATAAATTTTGTATTAAAAATAATTTGGTAAATACTTAGAATCACTGACAATAAAAGAACGATACAGCACATAATACGCTGTAAACGTAGACTTAAGCAAAATCGTCTTTTGCAAGTATTAAAATGTATTCTGCTAAACGAATGTATTAAGTGAACCATATCCCGGCTGAAAATAATCATATGAAGAATCATATGAGTGCTGATATGATAATCATATGATAAAAAAATCCGGATTTGTGGAGATTTGAACCCTGAACCACAAGATTAATAAGCTTCAAGTAGGGGTAAAATAATTATTTATTTTTATGAGAATTTACGATATATCATATGACAATCATATGATTCTCATATGAGGATGCGGTCGAAAGTATTATATGATTATCATATAATTATCATATGAGCACTCATATGATTGCTTATATGATAATCATATAAGCACTCATATGATTATCATATGATTATTTTCAGCCAGGTATAACGTAACATACTTTTGCAAAAAAAATTTCTTTATAGAATAATTATTATATTAAAGATTTTATTATTTATTTATTAAAAAAATACATTTTTATATTTTAATATTTATCAAACTTGACAAATTTTGATAAAACTTGTAAATACAACTGAATTAATAATATAACTATTTAAGTGGATGTCTGAGACAAAAAATAAGCCAAACAATAATTGAATTTGAGATTAGAAAGGTAAAATGTTGTAACGGGGTGATTCGACAGCTTATCGTGCGGCCGCGAAGATGCCGCACGTCATCTCCAGGAGGTTAATTTCCCTCTAAATATATATAATCTAAAATCTCAGCGCTCGTTACAATGCATAGTCATTAAGCTAATTCAAAGCTTTGTAACCAACCCTGCAATTTTGAATCACGTTTATCTGCATTAATGAGGTATTATTTAAAGTTCGAGACAAACGTTTTAGAGGATGTAAAATAAAATAAGATTAGTGATTAGTGGGATAAAATACATAAAAATAAGCTTTGTATTTAATTTTTTGTTTATATTTGCGAATCTTACCCTAACAGCACAAAAATATTTAAAAATATTATATTATTTTTAAAATATTTGACATCACATATGAAATGTTTCTGCAATCATTTCAAGCATATTTCTAAAACTTTATTGTAACAATCTTATTTGTCTTAGGCTAAAAATATTTCTGAAAAATATTGCATAAAAATATTTTAATATCGTTTTAAAAGATTTTCAAAACATTTTTAACATATTTCGAAATATTTTTTATTATTTTTAAAAGATTACAAAAATATTTCGTTGATAAATTGCTGTCAAAACTCAGAGAAACATTCGGAATTATTTACAAAATCTATTAAAATATTTTTAAATATTTATAAATTATTCTAAAAATATTGATATACAATATTTTAATGAAATATTTCAAAATATATACAAAAAATTATATGTGAATTTTATTTTTGCAAGGTTTTATGAACATTTTACTTATGTTTTTGAGATATACAAGTTTCTGTGATTTATATATTAATATATTGTGAATATTATATTTTGAAATATTTTATGGATATATATCTGAAAGAATTCAAGAATTGAAAAACCTTGACGTGACGGGGATTTGAACCGGCGATCTTCTGCGCGACAGTCTGGCACTCTACTCGTTACGCTATGGATGAACTTTATAAATCACTTTAAAAAATGTTACTCATATACCACTACGATAATTTCGCAATTGTATACTTACTATTTAGTTTTGTAAATTATTTCTACAAGTATATAAATTCAAAATACCATTTTTGGTATTATCAATATCTCAAATATAAAATAGGGTGTCGGTAACACAGATTTCTGTAATGTGTTAATTTTTTTTGCAAATTAATTGTTTATCGGTTTCAGATTTTAAGGAATATTTAAAAAAAGTTGCAATATGCGAGGCTAAGTAATTAACATTTTTATTACCTTAAAACGATTATAAAATATTTCCTAATATTTTATCGATATATTTCATTCTAACTTAATCAAAATGTTTATCTACAAAATATTTCTAATATATTTTAAAATTAATTAAGAAAATGTATTGAAAACCTTGTCACATTATTATATTTGTACGGAACATTATGGAATATAATGAGAAAATATAATTTTTTAAAGTTGTATAGTAAATTTCGAAACAATTGCACAGAGTAAGCGATTCCCGCACGCTTTGCTCGGGTGACAAAACACTCGTGCAAGGATCGCTTACTTTGTGCACATGTACCGAACTGTATTTTTTGACAAGTGGTGCGCTAAAAACGTGGTTTTCATGGGATTCGTTTTCTGTGTATCATATGCGAAACAACATTTTCATATATAGCTACGGGATGTCTCGTGTGATATTATTTGTTTCGCGCACTAGTTAAAAAATCTTGTGTTTCGCGTACAGAATACGAGCCCGAAAAACCGCATTTCGCGCAAGGAGTGTTAAAAAAATATTTTGTAATATTCGATGCTATATTTGTTAAGCTCTGTCAATTTGAGAAACTTTGTTTTACCGTCCCATTGTCCTAAATTTTTACGTACAAACTTAAAATAAACGATATTTTTCCAATATAAACAATAATACGAATTCTCCGCAGTAAAAATATAGATAATTATATTCTCTTTAAGGTACATATCATCAGGCAATATTTACTTATAGAAACTTTCTCAATAACTTTATCAGAAAAAACTAAAATCCAAAAACTAAAAAATCTCTAATAAAACGCGTTAACAAAATATAAAAAAGGACTGTTTTTTCATTATGCTACAGTAAAAATAAAGAAAATAAGACTTAGTGGATTAAAATCCACTGATAAGTAGAAGCTGAGATATAGGCATCTGTGAACGAACACACACACATTGTCACACACATACATCTATCCGTACAAATATTTTACAAAACCACTACATTTCTACTTATAACGCATCAAAACACACTTCCTAAATGTTTTTAAACAAACTCAGAAAATTACTATTACAAGGCTTACTTAAGTAGGAAACAAAATAAAAAAACATGCACCCGAATGTATGTCTTTGTCTGTAAGGGGGCGGGAAGCGGAGTTGCGGAAATAACCGACGCTGAACACAAGCCTTAGGTAGAATAAAGAAAGAATATATTGTGCTAACTCCAAAATATATTACACGAGCACACACGCGGGTGTGCAAGACGCAGACGAACGACGAAGTCAGAGATCGGGAGAGAGCTAGTGAGAGGAAGAAGTAGAAAGCCGACACTTACGGATCGTTGAGTCCACTCGCTTCCGGGAACCAGCTCAAGCCCCAGGACGTCTCCTTTGAAAACGAGGTAGCGTAGTCGCACGACAGGCAGGCTCAAGGTGATGACGCTCGAATACCCTCTCAGTAGAACCGTAGTCTCGAATCACACACACACACACACACACACACACACACACACACACACACACACACACACACACACTGTTCGATTTGAGGCGTATTGAAATAATTCACGCAGTCTAGTAGCGAAAATAGACGTCTACTCGGTAAGCAAGCTAGAACCGATCTGTCGCGCGCGAAGCCCTCTCTTTTTCCCCCCACTCACCGTCGAAGTGTGCTCACTCTCGTTGCTCTGCCGCTGCTCACCTGTAATATGTAACTATTGTACATAATTATGATACAATTATTGTATGCTGGAGAGGTTATGACGAGTTAACAACGTTCCTCGTCATAACATCAAGTTCCTTAATATTAATTTTATCAAAATTTAATTTACATTAAGCAAATATTATTGCTTATGTAACGTTTCTTATAATTAAGATTTCAGCAATTGTTTCAAAATAAATTTTATTTTCATAATCTTTTGATATTGGAAAAAAATGATAAAGTTAATGTATCATACATTCTAATTAAATGTTCATGCATTTTACTAATATTAAATTACAGATTGCATGGGCAAACATTAAATACAATACCGACTGAAAATGCTATACCAAAAACACCGCAATCATAATAATTAGTCTAATACTGTACTTGTTCAAAAAATATGCGTAAATTATCTTTATTTGCAAACAGCCTATCAATGAAAATTGTATGATTATCATCAAGACATTTTTTGTTAATACTATCAAAAATCGTATTACATTGTCTTTATACCACAAATAAATCCAGTGTTTGTTTGTACTTGAACCAGAAAAAAGTAATTGTATATATTCTTTGTGTCTATTAATAGGTTGAATATTTGACAATCTCTGAACATTAACTGCAGATTGCATACAAAAAATCGAGTAAAATTTTGAAATGTTGTTGAATTTAAGTTTATGGTTATCATTTAATTGACTTTGAGAATTATAATAATTTTCAATTTCTTTTAAAATAAGTACATCCATAGTATCATAAACGTATCATAAATTGTCGTACAACAGCAAATAATCTATTTTTTATTTTCATTTTTATTAGTTATTTCTGCACTAATTAATTGGTTTAGGTGATTTGCAGCATACATTTTTTGTACCTCTTCTTTAAGCAAATGTCACATCGACAATGGTGAATTGACGTAGAAAACTATAAAATTTTAATACATAACAAAATCACGTATGTTCTCGCCAGTGATAAATAACTATATGCATAGATAACTTTTTTGATCATATAAAATTTTGTGATTAAATAATCAATTTAACTCGGCGGCAAAAATTTAGAAAAATTAAAATTCGAAAAAATTAAAGCATAAAAGCCAAAAATAAAAAAAATAAAATTATGAAATTAAACAATTTCTAAAATGAAAATACTGAATTAATACATAAGGAAATATAAAATAACAAGAGTTTAGAGTATTTTTGTTTTAAATCAATAATTTAAAATTCATTTTTGCTTCCTCCTAGAGGAAGGTTTGTAATAGTAAAATTTTGAGTTTCATCAAAACTTCTAGAAAATACTTTTGGGTGTGTTAGAAATTCAAATCAAGTGTTTTTAGAAAATGTCCGTATGGATGTGTGTGTGAGTGCGTGTGTATGTGTGTGAGTGCGTATACCGTAATATTTCTGGAAGTACTTCGTCAATATCAATAAAATTTTACTTGCATATATATATATTTGGATTCTGAATTCGGGAAAAACAGTTATTTTTTATTTTCTCAACTATATTTTATTTTATGGCCATTTTTTGATTTTTGAAAAACACTATTTTACGTTTTTTCAATCATTTCATTGTTACAAACAATTTTTTAGCTATAATGCATTTGAAAGAGAATGAAATTACCTAATTTTCCTCGTTTGGTGCTCGGGATCGACCGCATCGTTCGGCAGATAAAATAAAAAAAGCAATTTGTTTGTTAAATTTATATCTCTGAAACTGAACGTCACAACCTTGCGAAAATCATGTCGATGGATCACGTGTCAAACTATATCCCATTAAAATTTTAAGTGATTTGACTACTTATTTTTTCAGCAATAAATCGAAAACTGAAGAAAATGAGTTTTTTGTGTCTTGACTACAGACGCAAAAAGGCCTTATTGCACTTGAGATTTTGGGAAAAAGTAGATATTTTATGTGTTTTGGCTAAGTTCATTGCACAGCTTTCAAACCCCTATGGTTCGTTAGATATCAAGGTTTCAATTTTGTTTTGAAAATGTTTTAATACCTTATATCTCTAAAACAATGTAGTCAAATGCTTACAAATTTTATTTGGTGATTTGCCATAAAAAGAGCTATCTGCTGCTTAAATTTTAAACGATTTCGTCATGCGGTTTTCTATTAAAAAGCTAAAATGTAAAAATCAATTTCTCGAAAATTGCGCGAGCGACCTATCTAATGAATAAATGCCTGTTGTTTTGATGGTTAGGCTGGTTAGGAACACATGTAAACATGCGTGAATTTCTGTAAAAAAAAAATTGACGGCAGTGTTCGTATTCTATAATAAAAAACAGAGGGGTCTGCAATCTTTTGTACAATGAACCACCCAAACCTTATATATTAAATTATGTTTCAAAAACAGCCACATACATTAGCAGGCAGATATACTGTATATTAAAACAATATTTTATTTATTGGACCTATAAATTTAGTTGGAGGATGCTACGTGCCAATGAATTGGCAGCGGTTTTTGACTGTCATCGTTTTTTAATATTTTTAGTTTCAAAATTTTACTTTCCATTATTTCCTTGGACTTTCCATTGGACAGCTTCGCCGAACAAAAAACAAGCTTTTTTGACCAAAGATTAGAAAAACGGCAAGATTTTTTCTGTCGGCTTTTCTGCGGCCAAGATCGAGCGATTGAGCGAGCTTTTCTAAATGTCGTATCGCGCGAAGGGCTCGCACAGCCTCGCCGCACGAAACACAACCTCTTTTTCTGACCAAAGATTATAAAAACCACGAGATTTTTTGAGCAGGCTTCTCTGCGGCCAAAATCGAGCGATAGAGCGGGCTTTTCTGGGTTACGTGACACGCATAAGGCTCGCACAGCTTTGCCGCACAAAACACAAGCTCTTTTTTTTACCAAAGATTGTAAAAACCACGGGATTTTATTAGCGGGCTTCTTTGCGGCCGACATCAAGCGATTGAGCAAGCTTTTCTGGGTGAAGTATCGCGCGAAGGGCTCGCACAGCCACGCTGCACGAAACACAAGATCGTTTTCTCACAAGATAGGAAAAACTGCAAAATTCTTTCTGCCGGCTCTTCTGCGGCCAAAATCCAGCGATCAAGCGAGCTTTTCTGAATGGCGTGTCGCGCTAAGGGCTCGCACAGCCTAGTCGCACAAAACACAAGCTCTTTTTCTAAACGAATATGAGGAAAACGGCAAGATTTTTTTCTGCCGGCTTTTTTGCGGCCAAGATCGAGCGATCGATCAATATTTTCTGGGTGTCGTAGGGTAGATGGGGGTATTACCGCGGAAAAAATGTTGAGGTTAACTTTCGAAGCCTAAAAAAATTATTCAATGCAATAAATCATGACTTTTTTTTCTACTGAAACTTTAAATACTTATCTATCAATAAAAAACAGTGGGATGAATTTAAATAATAGTTTGATTTTTAAACAATAAGATTTAAAAAAATTTATCTATGCATGCATTACTGCGGTCGCGTACATATTACTGCGCGTCATTTACTGCGAATGTGCGTATTACTGCGCGTCATTTACTGCGGATGATCGTATTACTGCGCGTGAATTACTGCGGTTTTTAATTTATCGCGATTTTCCATGCAACAAAGTAATCATATAAGAGTAGGTAGTGATATAAATTATAATTAATAAAAATATATAACGTAACTATATATTTTACAAAAAAAAATAAAGTTTATTTTCAAAATATATTTTTATTCATTAATAGGTTTATCATTTTCGGCATCTAACTTTTTCTGCAGCTCTTCAATTTCGTTTTTAATATCAGCTTTTCTTTTAATTTGAAGCAAAGCTTCTTCTTTGGCGCGCGTTTTTTCTTCTAAAGCTTTAAGCCTTGCTTCTTGCTTCATAAGCCTCTCTTTTTCTTTCTGGAGTCGTTTTTGATCTTTCAAGATTTTTTCTTCCTCTTTCTTCTTTTTATTTTCTTCTCTTTCAATTTTCGTTTTCTCTTGCTTTTCTAATTTAATTATTTTTCTCAGTACTGCTTCTTCCATTTTGGCTTTTTTATCCTTTTGTTCTTGCTCAACTATGTTTTGCCACGCAGCACCTGATATAACAGATGGAAGTCTCTTTCTTTTTTTACCCTTGCTGTCTACAATATCTTCCGGCCAAAACAAGAACTTTTGAATCCCTTCCTTAGGTTTCTCGTGATTTACACTATTTGTAATATTTTGCAAAGCACGGACTTGAGGAGAAACGTTTGTGCTATCTGTCAAACCGTTGAATAGATCAGGCTTTTTTACAGATAGTTTATTATTAGCATTACATGCTAAACTTTCTTTAACAGTCAACGAATCACAATTTTGAACATCAGGTACATTTTCTATAGTATTACTTAAATTAACCTTATCAGATACTGTAATATTTGCATCGGAATGAATACTAATTGGTAGATCAGCCTTATTGATCACGTCTACAGTTTCTACAACTTCATATTTACCTAAATTGCTACTTATAGTATCTTTGGCCATACTGATTAGATCAATATTGTCTTCATTATTTGAAATTTTATTCTCTACGGCTAAGGTACTGACAATCATACTAGTACTTTCATCGATCACAATATCATTCGTCATGGATTCAGTGAAGTCCAAACTTATACATGCATTTAGTAATTCAATTACAGTTTCTTCATTCATATTCCCAGCATTTATCTCCATATCAACTGCTACAATCACACTTTCATCATTCATAGAATAAACATTCTCTCTTGAGTCTGTCTGAAAAATATATTTTATTCTTACTTTAAATGTACATATTTTATCAAATTAAATTTTTAAGAATCAAAAAATTTTTAAAATATTTATAGACAAACTAAATTAAATGTATACTTGTGTGTTATCGAAGTCCGATGCAATATTAACAGGTGTAGAGGTTCCATTTCCAGAGATATTATCCATATTCATCCATGATGCCCCAGCGATGACTGCATTTTCATTTTCAAAATGATTTGCTTGGCTTGGATCATTATCCGTATTCATCCATGATGCCCCAGCGATGACAGCATTTTCATTTTCAGAATGATTTGCTTGGCCTGGATCATTATCCGTATTCATCCATGATGCCCCAGCGATGACAGCATTTTCATTTTCAGAATCGATCTAATCAAAAGTAATTTTAAGAAAATAAAATATATTTACTACAATCGTTTTATAAATTAGTTTATTAAGTATAAAATACCTGTGGAGAATTGTGGCCATTTGCATCAACATCTGGATATGATAGTTTGTTGTTTTTAGTCACACTTATATCGGGTGTAACTAATTCATTATCCGGAATGGTGTTTGTTGATGTGTCAGTGCGAAAAACTTTCTTGAAATCAATTGCCTTCACGTCTAATGGATATAATCCACATTTTTTAAAGCCATTTTCAAAAAATTTTTTGAGGTTCATTGATTTCAAAGTTTTATCAAGGAGTGGAGCAAACTGACACTTCTTAATATTAACTATCAAACTCTTCTGACAAAAATCTTGAAATTGTTTTTGCCACTGAATTTTCAGTGTTCTAAAAAGAGCCACATCCAGTGGCTGAATTATGTGGGTAGCATTCGGATGTAATGCTATTAGGACGATACCATTCTCAGAACAAAATTTGCTGAGGTGCAGCGTCATGTGTGAGGAATGTCCATCAATATACATGATTATTGGCAATGGAATTTTCTGAGCGATCAACCATGGGTGGAAAACATTGACTATATACTTATAAAAACATTGAGAGGTCATCCATCCATTGTCCGAAAAGCCAAATGCAAAATCCTCTGGAGCCATCTCACTTGCATTCCTCGGAAGATTTTTACCAACAAACAGCACAAATGTAGGAGCGAGGACCCCTGCAGCATTACAGTTGACAAGTGTGGTGATATTCTGCTTTTCGTTGTTACCAACTATTTTTAATACATTCTTGTAACCTTTTGGCGCCAATACACTTGATGGTGCAGGATTTAGACTTATACCTACAAACAAAATTTGATTCACAAAATAATTTTAAAAAACTATGAATATCCAGTTACATAAAAAAAGATTAAAAAGTTCTTACCAGTTTCATCACAATTAAAAATCCTGCTCGGCTCAATGTGAAGAAGACTCTTAGATGTTAAATATTCGACTATTTCTTCAAACCATTTTTTTAAAGAATGCTCAGTTACCATTTAACCAGTTAACATTCTCGGACACTCGCACTGAGATGTTTGGATTTCGTTTAAGGAAACCTTCATACCAGCTTCTTCCGGGTAAATTATCAGTGAATGGATTTTTCCTGTTTTCATTTATACAAAAGAGTCGTACACTTTCAAGAAGTTGAACTTTTGTAATTGGGAATCCAACTTTACAGCAGTTAAAAGTCCATTGAACTAGTTCTTGCTCTTCTTTAGAGGTTAATATAGTTTCAGGTCCAGGGATTTTGTCGCTGTATATGCCTTTTTTCTTGGCTCGAAGAGTTGATTCAGGTATGTTATACAATCTTGAAACTGCAGAAATCCTTTTTCCAGAATTAATATCTTTCATAGTCAGATCAACATTTTCCCTTGAGTAATCCATGCGCCTTTTTTTCGTTTTCGACTTCGTTTCGGAGCACTTGGTTTGCTTAGATTTACTACCTCTTCTTTTTTGCCGATTGTAAGGAGCTTGTTCACAGGATATAGGTACTTGCACTTTTTACTTTAGGTACCTATATTTACACCTTTTTTTAGAAACTTTTGTACCTATTTTATTATTTTAAGCAGCCTTGCTCCAGCAGCTCCGACCACTCGCGTGTAGCTACTGCCTATACAAAATAGGTTAGGTGACGCAGTGGAAATACGCGCAGTAATACGCACACGCCCTCTAAATGTCGTGCCAAATGCTGCGTCAGTAAAAACTATTTATAAATAAAAAAAAATGTATAAACTTTATTTTATTGAAAATATTAGAGTCTATAGAAGCTATTAATAAGTTTATCATTTATATTTGTGTGCATACAACATAAATATGAAAGTATTGAATAAGTGGTCGTGACTTCGAGAATCAATCGAAAACAACAATTTCATTAAGTGTTAAATTTCAAATAAGAATTTTAATAGAAATACTTCATAAACTTTTTATAAAACATAACGTGTTTGTGTTTCGTGCGCCGAGGCTGTGCGAGCCCTTTGCGCGATACGACACCCAGAAAAGCTCGCTCGATCGCTCGATCAAATATTTTGCCGTTTTGAATCGATCGATGGACAAAAAATGAATTGATTCCGAGTCTATATCTTAATCCTGCGTTTTACATTTGAAAGCGATTATATTCAGGCTACTGCGTGCGTAATATATTGATGGCATTAAAATCGATTTAAAACGATAAAATAATATCGATTAAACCGGATTAGAATACATAAGTATTAGGATATTTACTTAATCGATTCAATGCTTATTTAAATCGGAACCAATGTATCTGTGTTTACTAGAAAAACAGTTTTAATGATTTTTTATATCTAGAATAACATTCGATATTATTCAATCGTACTGTATTTAACTATGCAATCGTTTTTACTGATGTGTATATCGTGGTGTTAATCGATTTGAATTGACATGCATTTTTTTTAATCATGTGTTTTAATTTTAATCATAAACTCAATCGATTTTAATAAAGTTTTAATTCAAATCGATTGTAGGTTATAAATCTATTCTGTCTTCTACTGCATTTGACCTTTCTTATACAGGGTGTCCCATTTTAATTTACCACCACCTAAAACAGGTTAATAATTTGCTCTGAGAAAAAAATGTTTCAAATAAAATTTGTTGGGTTCGAAGGGGGGCATCTTTTGGCTATTTTAGCTGCGACCTTGAACATGACCTTCAAGGTCATTTGAAAGTCAAGACCAAATTTTCATATGAAATGTGCATATTTTTATGGCGGATTCGGATTCTACTAAAAAAGAGAAACACTTTTTGTCTGAATCATTTTTTTAAAAATCCCCAAATTTTTGTTGTAAATGGCTTTAAAAAAGTTGAAAAAATCACTAATATCTCTTATTGCCCCACCCTTTAAAAGAAGTTAAAAATTTGCTCTGAGAAAAAAATGTTTCAAATAAAATTTGTTGGGTTAGAAGGGGGGCATCTTTTGGCTATTCCAGCTGTGACCTTGAACATGACCTTCAAGGTCATTTGAATAAGATTTATCACAGATTCGGGTTCTACCAAAAAAGTAACACTTTTTGTCTTAACCATTTTTTGATCATCAATAGGTAGCTCTCCCTTTAACTGAAAAGAGAATTTGTCCTAGAAATAAGCTGTTTTAGATGAATGTTACTAGCTTCAAACAAAGACAGAGGTATCCTTTTGATCACTTAAGGCAAGACCTTCACGTCCAGCCACTTAAGGCAAGACCCCGTCCAACCACTTAAGGCAAGACCCTATCCAGCCACTTAAGGCAAGACCTTCACGTCCAACCACTTAAGGCAAGACCTTCACGTCCAGCCACTTGAGGCAAGACCCCTTCGTTCAGCTAGTCACGGAAATTTCAACGCCTCAAGTGCTCTATCAATTGCCCATTTTGTTGAATGCACATTTGTATTCTCTGCCGAAAACTTCTTTGGACATCTATTAATGTTTGTGGGGTGAACGCCTGGAATGCTGCAACAATTCTCTCCATCATATTTTGTGCCGTCGTCGGGGCTTCCGCGTAAACTCTCTGCTTCACGGCCCCCCACAGAAAGAAGTCCAATGGGGTCAAATCTGGCGATCGCGCAGGGAATTCACAGATTGGACTACCAATTCCAATCCAACTATTTGGGTATGTCGCGTTCAGAAATCTCCTGACAAGTAGTCTACGATGAGCGGGAGCACCATCTTGCTGGAACCACATGTCTCGCCTTATTTCTAGCGGAATGTTTTCTAGAAGAGGTGGAATTTGGTTCTCGAGAATATCTAAATAAAGCTCGCCGTTTAAATTACGGTCATAAAAAATTGGACCCACAACGTATTCCCCAACTATGCCCGCCCAAACATTAATTGACCACCGTCTTTGTGTACGGTGATCTCGCTGCCAATGTGGATTTTCTTCTGCATAATAATGCGCGTTATGAAGATTAACTCCTCCCATATTGTCGAACTTTGCCTCGTCTGTAAAGAGAGTCCGATCAAAGAAAAATGGATCTATGCGCATTCGTGTTTCCGCCCATTGACAGAATCTAAGTTGCCTGGCAGGATCACCAGGCTCAATGGCATGTGTAAGGTGCAAGTGATATGGATGAAATCTAAAATGACGCAATAAACGGGAAACTGTTGATCTGGGTACTCCATGCATTCGCTGAATTTGTCGCGTCGAAATATGAGGATCCTCGGCAATTACAGCACGAACCCCAAGTGCAATATGCTCTCTTGGGCCCGTCCGTCGCCTCTTCCTTCTTAAGTTACCTCCTTGAGCTCTTATCGTTAGAAGTTTAATATTCCTCCTAGTAGGATGACGAGCGTCCGGATACCTTTCAGCGTACAGCCTCGCTGCAGCCTTGTAATTGTCGTGACATTCTCCCAGAATCTTGATCATGTTGACTATCTCTACTGGCGTGTAGTCAGCCATTATCTGTTGTAGGTAGATTTTTTAGGGAATATTTAATCTTACTAGAAATAATTTATTATAAGTATTTTTCTGCTCTGAAATTCAGAAAGTCAATGAAAACCTAATGATGAGAAGCTTTGAGGAGCTGTAAGAATTTACAAGCTTTACCAATAGAACGATAACGAAGTAAAAAAATGTCTTTTAGCGAGAAATAAAGCATTTACGAGAAAAATATTTCTTAAAAAGATGCGTACTTTATCAGAGAATCTGAATATGATTTAAAATATGTACAATTTTCATTAAAAAAACTAAGCTTGATTTTGATTCTCAGTTGAAAACATGCCCCTTACTGCTCAAACTTGCCCCAGATGATGTCAAACTTGTCCCAGTTGTGACCGTAAACTTGCCCCAGATGATGTCAAATTTTCCGCAGATGACGTAAAACTTGCCCCAGAGAATGTCAAACATACCCCGAAGATTGCAAACTTGCCCCAGAGAATGTCAAACACACCCCGAAGATTGCAAACTTCCCCCATGTGATAAAAAATGAATCAGATTAGCCTTCTAATGAACTTTGGTTCTGTTAATAAATTTTTTGGTAATTTCATTTCTTTGAAAAAGAGAGTATTTTCCATTAAAGTGATGGTTCTTTCTTAAAATAAATTTAAGGTTCGAGGTCAAGGTCATAGCCAAGCTTCAATTGCCGGAATAAAAATCGAGGATTACCGTTAAATAAATTGACTGACCTTCGAATGACCTTGTTGGTTAAGGACAAGTTCATGGCTAAGGTCATACTTGGACTTAAATTTGTAAAATTGTGTACGTTTCTAATTCCTCGGATAAAATGTAAAATTTTTAACTTCTTTTAAAGGGTGGGGCAATAAGAGATATCTAGTGATTTTTTCAACTTTTTTAAAGCCGTTTACAACAAAAATTTGGGATTTTTTCAAAAAATGATTCGGACAAAAAGTGTTTCTCTTTTTTAGTAGAATCCGAATCCGCCATAAAAATATGCACATTTCATATGAAAATTTGGTCTTGACTTTCAAATGACCTTGAAGGTCATGTTCAAGGTCACAGCTAAAATAGCCAAAAGATGTCCCCCTTCGAACCCAACAAATTTTATTTGAAACATTTTTTTCTCAGAGCAAATTATTAACCAGTTCTAGGGGGTGGTAAATTAAAATGGGACACCCTGTATAGTAACGGAGAAGAAATATTGTCACTTGCGAGTATGAACATTCGAAGCGACACCAAGCGGTTATATTAAGAAACATAGGGTCGATGAATTAAATCGATTCTAATCGAATTGCATTAAAATAATCATCGCATAAAAGTCAATAAAAATATCTTCATTTTAATATTTAGATTGCGATTGAGTCCGATTCACTTCGATAATTAACGTCAATTAAATCAATCTAGTATTTTTAGAAGGGATTCTTTTTTTGATTATTTTAATCGATTGAAGTATAATTGAATCTAACCGTAAAAAGTATCGAGATCGATTAAATATTATATAAACGAATTACCTTATGAATCAATTAAAATTTATTGATAAAATCACGAACAAATAATATTAGAAAAATGATCATTATTTTTATTATTCGTAATAAAGTACCATTCGAACAGATTAATATATACTGATAAAATAACAATTAAATGATATTGCAAGAATAGTATTCGTTTTGGTTATTAAAGTCTATTAAACTATATTCAGAGCTATTCATAAAACTAGTATTGAGATCGATAAACTATTTAGTAATGAATAGTGATGTTCAAATCGATTAAAATATATCGACAAAATAACATTTTAATGATATAAAAAGAATAGTAATAATTGTTTTTGTTATTAAAATCGATTAAAATATATTTAAACCTATTCATCAAACTAGTATTGAGATCGATAGACGATTTAGTAAGGATTAGAGATTTTAAAATTGATTAAAATTAGTGAAAAAAATTACGATTCAACTGCACTAAAATAATTACTACACAAACATCGATATAAATATACTTATTTTTCGTATTAAAACCGATTGTAATTAAAAACGATTTAAATTGAAAGGAAGTTCATCGACCAAATTTGGCTGGTCGATTGAATGGACTTAAAACGATTAAATTCGATAACATTTTAATCGATCTCAATCGAATTCAATCGCATATTTTTAGCAGGGTAGTTAACTTTTAATAGTTGTTCTTAACAATTTTCTTTCGTTTCAATTTCTTTTAATCAAAGTATGTTATTAATTTTATTAACACAATAAATGTCCATATACTTATATATGGACATTTATTGTGTTATATATATATATATATATATATATATATAATTCTAATATATTATTGTAGTATGTAATGTTTAATTATTATTTCGTCGTAATAATATATTCTCATTAAAATATTTAGGATACATTACTCAAACATCAGAATTTAAGACATATCAGACAAGAAATCATTCGAGATAATAAAACGCATTTAGGTTTAGTAATTACATTAATGAGAATTACGAAAATGACATAATTGATAATATCAAAATAGAATCTCAGTATAATTTAGCAGACATGCTAACAAAAAGCTTAGACAAAACCAAATTCTTGAACAGTAGAAAAGTGTTTAGATTCCCTGCTAATATCCAAAGATCAAAAACGATTTCAAAAACCGTAATCGTTTGTGTAACGTAATTTTGGCTTTATTAGGTATGAGAATGTATTGTATCAGTTCAGCATACAAATGTATCATAAACTATTATTTTGTATTACTATAACGATTAAAATGATATAAAAAACGATTCATATATTATCATAAAATGTTTTCAAAATCCGTTATATATATATATATATATATATATATATATATATATATATATATATATATATGGAACGTTCCACGTCAAACGTAACAAAGCTCTGCCCAAAATTCCTTTTGATCTAAAAAGTTTTAAAAATATGGAAAATTTAGCATTTTTTATGTACTTTCAATTAGTGAGGGGCGTTTTTCAAAATTTTGTTCCCAGACGGAGCTACGCGTTACCTAACCTTAAAAAATTACAACTTTACGAAATGATGAAGCTGTCAGAAATCACAGGGGCTCAGAAAAATTCTAAGCAACGACTATTTTCATGTATTTTGAGCTGCTGAACAAGAATCCGACGGTATTTTTTACCGATACCTCAATCGTTCATCCCTAACCTCAAAAAACACCCCCCAAAATTGCTTTTTCGCGCAGTTGAGAGGTTTATCCTGTGATCGACGGGAGGAAAATTATTGACAGAGAGTATTTGTATGTATTTTGTGCTACTGAACACGAAACCAGCCGTCTTTATTACCGATACTTCAAGCGCTCGTCCCTAACCTCAAAAAACCATCCTAACTGTCTTTTTTACGCGGTTAAGAAATTTACATCTAGAGGAAAATCATTGACGAAGGCTATTTTTATGAATTTTGGTCCACTGAATTTCATCACGAAGCTAAATTTTATTTTTTTACTTTTACTTCAGTGCACTTAAATAATGTAACTGATTACTGTTAATTTGGTTTATACTGTGCAATTTTTTTTATTGATTCCTAAGAAAGCTCTCTGCGTTTTACAGGGTTGAAACCGTCTTTATTACAAAGCCCCCATTACTTTCTTTTTTTTTAAGTTTTTTAATTATTACTTTTATTTTTGTATATTTGTATTATTTTGTTGAACATATTTTAAATTCAATTATTAATATTGTACTATTGGTAATGGACTTGGTGCATTAGACTATCTAAACACAGTAATTTTTGTCGGGAGAAACTAAAAACGCATGTCCTTCTGAAATTTTTGTAACAGACGATGCAGCCGAGAATCTTTTCTTTAGTGATCTTGACGTTTTTTGATATTATTAATTGATATTAAATTTTGATAGTATTAAGTATACTGCAAACATAATATCTTATTGGCAATAATAATGATAAAATAAATAATAAATATGTTTAGTGAATGCTTTAATGTAGCCCTAACATGAAACGGTTCTAAAAACATTTTAAAAACTTTGAAAACACACTTTGAAATGCTGGCATGAAAATTTAAGAAATATTGGAAAAAACGATAAATAAACGATCGAATGTCCACACTTTTTGGATTTTATTAATTTGATAAAACGTTTGTTTAATGTTATAAAGTTGTACACTGTAAATTGTTATCAAATTCGAATAAAAATAGTTAATCACTATAAAAGATTGTTTGTATTTAGACTATGCTTTACAGTTTTTTACAGAATCATACACTTTTTACATTTTTTTTATATTTATTTTTATTATTATATTTTTACATTATTTTGCAGTTAATAACATTTCTAAATTTGATAAATTTTAAACTTTAAAAATGTTATAAACTGCAGAAAAATAAAAAATTAGAAAAGATGTTTGATTGCACAAAATGTGAAGTACGTAAAAAAAATATAAAATATAAAAGGGTAGAAATCTGTAAAATCTTGTAAAGCATGCTTCTTTACGGTTCTCTACTATTTTTAGTATAATTTTGTAGCTAAACAGCTAAATTTCTTTTTTATTTTGGTAATTTTTAGAATATCCCAACTAAGACTTTTCAGAATAAATTCAATTACAACGCGGGCTTTGTTCTGATTACTTATGAAGTTTAGTAATATTTGGTCATTATGAACGCCATACGAAATTGACATAATCGAGTTAATTAAATCAATAAACTTTCTAAAATGACAGGTATTTCAATCATTTTCCAAAAGGAATCAGTCCATTTCATCTATTTATTTCTTTGAATCCATGAATCAGTATACATGACCAAAAATGTTTTTAACAGGTATAAAGTAAAGGTACATCCATCTAATTATTTAGGTTTTAAAGGTATTTGGTTTTAATCGAATGTACTTAACTTATAGAAACCAAAAGAAATAAGCTTCGTGTTAAATTCAGTGGCTCAAAATTCATAAAAATAGCCTTCGTCAATAACACAGCCCCACAATAAAAAAAAATTGTAAGTCCCAAAAACTTGACCACAGTACTTATATGTTTTTGGGATCGCTGAATCCGAATCCAGGGTCATTTTAACCCCATCAGATCTTAAGTCAAGGTCAAATAGGGGTCAAATTATCAAAATACATTAAGAAAAGACTAAACCATGGTATCTTGGGGTTTTTGGGGTCGCTGAATGCGAATCCGGGGTCAGTTTAACCCCATCAGAACTTTCTCAAGGTCAGTTGAAGGTCAAATTATCGAAATACATGAAAAATACACTAAAACCATGGTATCTTGGGATTTTTTCGGATCCGAATTCGGGGTCAGATTAAACAATCAGATCTTTCTCAAGGTCAATTGAAGGTCAAATTATCGGAATACATGAAAAATACACTAAAACCATGGTATCTTGGGATTTTTTCGGGTACTGAATCCGAATCCAGGCTTATTACAACCCTATCAGGTCATGGTCAAGGTCAATTGAAGGCCAAATCATAAAGATTCATATAAAGTAACATCAAACCATGACATTTAGGGGTTTTTGGGGTCGTTGAATCCGAATCCAGGGTCAATATAGTCCCATAAGGTTATATTTATGGTCAGTTCAAGGTTAGTTCAAGGTCATGGACGTAAAGAGAGTGAAAAAAATAGTTATAAACTGAAACAATGCAAAAGGTAATGTAAACCATAAAGCAAAGAACAATATATATGCAAGTACAATCGTATCCTTTAAAACTATATCATAGTTTGCTGCTCCTTCATTTACTTTAAATTTGTTAGAAGTATATGCAATTCAATAAAATACCCGTAAAAATATTAAGCCCATTACTCTTTTTTAAGGTAACGAACTATTTTATTGTCAAATGATCTACGAAGTGGATTACGCTTCCGATTCTCCGATGTTGATGGTAGATCTCTTTTTAACGACCAACAGTAATCTGCTAACATATTTACGTCCCATCTTCCTTGGCACCTGCGCTCCATTTCCTTGATATCTTGGTGAAATCTCTCTCCCTGCTCTTCGCTGTAATGACCTAGGTTTTCTGGAAACTCATCAACATACGAATATAAAAAGTGTAATTTTAGATTCATTAAGCAGTCTTGATTTTTGTACCTATTTACTAAATTTAAAACTATTTGTTCGTAATTTGGTATCTTATGATTTCCCAGAAAATTTTTAATTACGTCCTCTAAACATAACCATGCTTCTCTCTCTGTATGATTCATTTTCGTAACAAAAATTTCATCATTTATCATCTTACGAATCTGAGGGCCATCGAAAATTCCTTCATTTACTTTAGCATCACTTAATTTGGGAAACTGATTTCGCAGATACTTAAAGCAGCTACCATATTTGTCTAAAGATTTTACCCATTGTTTCATAAGTCCCAATTTAATGTGCAGAGGTGGTATAAGAATTTTTGATGGATCAACTTTTTTCTAAGGGGCCAGACACTCTTTATGTAATGATTCTTTCTATCCCTACTATCCCATTCACATAAATAGCAAGGATATTTTGTGAATCCCGATTGTTGCCCCAGAAGTATTGTTATGATTTTAAGATCCCCACATATTTGCCATTTATGATCATTGTATTTTATTCGGTCTAATATTACCTTCATGTTACAGTACTCTTCATTCAGTATTACCGAATATCCTATGGGAATGGCTGCATAAACATTTGTATTGTGTAACAGAACGGCTTTTAAACTTCTCGTCGACGAATCCATGAACAATCTCCACTCGTTGGGGTTGTAACATCCATGTTTAAAGCAATTCATCAATCCAACTATATCTTTCCAGGAAACTAAGGAAAATTCTTCTTCTTTAGTGAAATAATCACGATATTTCTTATCTCTGTCTCGGTAGTAAGAAACTTGAATTTTTCCAGCTTCATTAGTATTTTCTTTTAGCCATGAAGCCAAGTACTCCGCCCCATCCTTTGGTAGGTCCAAATCGCGTATGAGATCATTCACTTTTTCTTGTGTAAGTGGACCTTTCTACTTCTTAGCATTATAGGGGATGTATTCCTCGTCACTTGTATCACTTGTACTAGCAACGTCATTGTCTTCATCAGGCGATTTTTCTTCTTCCGCAATAACATCTCCTTCCTCGATTTCTTCTTCTATCATTTCATCTTTATCGTGTCTTTCTAAATTTTCCTCAAGATCCATACTTCCACTTACGTACGTACCCAGTGGATCTTCTCTTTTATCAATTGACGATTCATATATAGGTTTCGTGACACTTTCAATGTTAGCGTAATTAATGTGCGACTTGATTTTACTATTAACTCCATGCAAATTCATATTACAAAAATAACAGTCTTCTTTCCTTAAAGGTTCCTTCCATATCGTAGGCACTTTCATTTTTACTTCAGTTTTACCATTTTTGCCTTTCTGTAGCATTTTCCTACATATTCCGCATATGATTTTAGGAACCCAATCAAATTCGTCAATTTTCATGTCTAAGTCAAACATGTTCTTATACTGCTCTTTAATATTTTGATTGATTTTTCTTCTATTTTTTGAGGTCTCATACTTGCCACAAATGTAACAAAAACTATTCCGTTTTGGTATAAGGCATTCTTGGTCACCAGACCTCAAGTGATAAATTCTTGTAGTATTAGTAGAAAGAAGACCTTAACACAAACCCAAGATAGTCAACGTCAATCGTCTTGGGACTTACACTGAGAGAGATACCCGATAATGAAGACTGCCTAATGAATCTAAAATTACACTTTTTATATTCGCATGTTGATGAGTTTCCAGAAAACCTAGGTGATTACAGCGAAGAGCAGGGAGAGAGATTTCACCAAGATATCAAGGAAATGGAGCGCAGGTGCCAAGGAAGATGGGACGTAAATATGTTAGCAGATTACTGTTGGTCGTTAAAAAGAGATCTACCATCAACATCGGAGAAGCGGAAGCGCAATCCACTTCGTAGATCATTTGACAATAAAATAGTTCGTTACCATAAAAAAGAGTAATGGGCTTAATATTTTTACGGGTGTTTTATTGAATTGCATATACTTCTAACAAATTTAAAGTAAATGAAGGAGCAGCAAACTATGATATAGATTTAATGGATACGATTGTACTTGCATATATATTGTTCTTTGCTTTATGGTTTACATTACCTTTTGCATTGTTTCAGTTTATAACTATTTTTTCACTTACTTTACGTCCATGACCTTGAACTAACCTTGAACTGACCATAAATATAACCTTATGGGACTATACTGACCCTCGATTCAGATTCAGCGACCCCAAAAACCTCTAAATGTCATGGTTTGATGTTACTTTATATGAATCTTTATGATTTGACCTTCAACTGACCTTGACCATGACCTGATAGGGTTGTAATAAGCCTGGATTCGGATTCAGTACCCGAAAAAATCCCAAGATACCATGGTTTTAGTGTATTTTTCATGTAATTCGATAATTTGACCTTCAACTGACCTTGAGAAAGTTCTGATGGGGTTGAACTGACCCCGGATTCGCATTCAGCCACCCCAAAAACCCCAAGATACCATGGTTTAGTCTTTTCTTAATGTATTTTGATAATTTGACCCCTATTTGACCTTGACTTAAGATCTGATGGGGTTAAAATGACCCTGGATTCGGATTCAACGATCCCAAAAACATATAAGTACCGTGGTCAAGTTTTTGGGACTTACAATTTTTTTTTATTGTGGGGCTGTGTAATTTTCCCCTAGACGTAAATTTTTTAACCGCGTAAAACAGACATTTTGGGTGGTTTTTTGAGGTTAGGGACGAGCGCTTGAGGTATCGGTAAAAAAGACAGCCGGTTTCGTGTTCAGTGGCACAAAATACATACAAATACTCTCTGTCAATAATTTTCCTCCCGTCGATCACAGGATAAACCTCTCAACTGCGCGAAAAAGCAATTTTGGGGGGTGTTTTTTGAGGTTAGGGATGAACGATTGAGGTATCGGTAAAAAATACCGTCGGATTCTTGTTCAGCAGCTCAAAATACATGAAAATAGTCGTTGCTTAGAATTTTTCTGAGCCCCTGTGATTTCTGACAGCTTCATCATTTCGTAAAGTTGTAATTTTTTAAGGTTAGGTAACGCGTAGCTCCGTCTGGGAACAAAATTTTGAAAAACGCCCCTCACTAATTGAAAGTACATAAAAAATGCTAAATTTTCCATATTTTAAATAATTTTTAGATTAAAAGGAATATTGGGCAGAGCTTTGTTACGTTTGACGTGGAACGTCCAATATATATATATATATATATATATATATATATATATATATATATATATATATATATATATATATATATATATATATATATATATATATATATTAGTCGTTTTTTATTGTTTTTGATGCTAATTATTGCATTTATAAATCTAATCGCTATTAATCTCTTATAATCATATGTAATATTCATGTATCATTTTTTCTTTTTTTTTATATTTAGGACTTTTTTATTATATTTTACGGAATACTATAAATACACACTCGTACTGCCTAATTTTACACGCACTGTAATATTAATGCATGTATTAAACGCATTTTATAATGAATTATTTATGTAATAACTTGAATGGTCTTATATACTATCCATCACAGATCCTTACCACTTGCGAGTAATAAAATCCGGACGATTTACTGCAACGAAATCAATCCGCGCACGAGACTCTATACTTTGCACAAGCCCGCGCTGCGCTACGCTGGGCTATACTATACATGCTTCACTGTATACTTTCTCTACTATAAGACTGCG